>NC_048218.1:130271029-130291156 GCF_002007445.2 Ailuropoda melanoleuca | reverse complement strand
TATATATATATATATATATAATGAGAGAATTTAAATTAAGTGATTTTGTAGGTAGGACAAGTATCCTATAACTAGCCTTCTCATGAAGTTACTGATATAAACAGTTTCCATTTTAATGGCTTTAGGTTAGATCCAAGAATTGTTAAATCCTATAAAAAATTAGTAGGCTTAGTTTTTGGACTTTTCTTGTTTAGATAAAGATACTTTAGGGTAATTCAGGTTGTGTATCTGCTTAAGGAGTAGGGTCCCTCTAATGAGCTTCTGCCAGCTAATGCTGTGACAATGCTTCATGAGTAAGATTGCACACACATCCTTTAGGGGCCCTCACTGTTACAAAAGGAAGAAAGAGGTAATATAAATCATCCCTTGAGATATTATTAGACAGCCCCTTCCACACACCTAGGTGCATTACTCTTTCAATATGTGCTGGGTTCAAGAGACACTTCAAAAAATAAAATTTTCCACTTCTTTTTTTTTAAAGAGAAAAAAATACAAAGAGGCTGGGATTGGTTCTTAGTATACAAAATTCTGCTCTATGTGGATCACTAAGTCATGATAACTCATTCCCATTGTGCATGTAAGTCTTCATATGGTGCTGTGTACAGTAACTTTTATTTCCTGATATGCAGATATGCAGGTGCTATTCTGGAAATCATAAGTCTTTTATTATTGATGCATTAGAGTTTTAAAAAAAATTAATGGCTAGTTCCATTTATCTAAATCAGGGCACGAAGAAATTGGTATTAAATGATAACTATGTCTATTAGTAGTTCGTATCTCCCAAACCTGAAAGACACCTTGAGCTATGACTGGTGACAGGCAGACCTTTGATGAAGTTATCAACTGCTCATTCCCCATGTTTCCTTCTCTCCAACTTATAGAATTCTCTATGTCTGGGTTTGCCTGAATTAAAGTCTATCATAGAAGTCTTGATTTTTCTCACACTGTCTCAACAACCATTAGAGCCAAGTGTACCAAACCATACCATGATATTTTATGCCTATGAGGATCTACACATTTTTCCCCACTGTCTGGAATGTTCTTCTTTCCATGAAAGCCTAGTTATAGCTCTTCTGTGAAACATTCTCAGGTCCCTACTCCCCAGATCTTGGGAAAAGTCTGTTGTTCCCCATAACCACACACACACACAAACACATTCTGCTCTTCTGTTTACAATTCTGTTTCTCCCACTAGGATATACTTTTTTTTCAAAACAAAGTTGGTTTTTTTATTATCTTCCTCTGCCCTTTCTGTAATAGAGGACATAACACATAAATAATATATATGTTGGTTAGGACATGGAAAAATGGATCCTCTTCTTGTCCATGTTGTGGAAGGAAGATTGTATTGTGTGTTTATGAAATTAAATGGCTCAAAATCTCCATTAAAAAATCAATTGCCTTTATAGTCTCAGTTTTACTAAAGCCAAAATAAATGTTAATCATACTAAAAAATCACTACATATTTTTTCTAAGAAACTGTGAAGTTAAATAGTCAAATGTGAGCAATGAAAGTTAGAATTAAAGGAAATGGGGCTAAATGATTTGATACATGAAAAATTAACTATAGATAGGGTCCATGAATCATGTTAGTCTTCTTGTCCAAAATGATGTGGAGACCTCTCCATCTGTATTCCTTTATATCCATCCACTTTTGCAATGGAGAGACAAAAGAGAGATGTCTTACCTTTTCATAGAGCTTTGTTGCCCTGGGATGATCCACAGACCAGCTGCATCAGCATCACTTGGGACCTTGTTAGAAAGCAGAATCCCAGGCCCCACCCCAACCTACAGAATGAGAATCTGCACATTTTACCAAAACCCCAGATGGTTTAATTCTGCACTAATGTTTGAGAAGAAGTATCACAGGGAACTCTTTTATAAAGTTTTAGTCCATTTTGAAGCCTACAATTGGGCTAGTAACCCAGAGACAAATTGTGAATATGGAACGTTATTTCTTTTCTCAAGCTATAGAGTGAAAACAATTCTCCCTCCAAGTTGCCCATCTCTACACGTCCTGGGAAAGAGGGAAATGAGCCTTACTGGAAACTAATATCCTTCTTCTTCTTTACAAACCAATTTCTATTATGTACACCGGGAAGCAATGAAGTGTAGCAGGAGAAACTGGAACTGAGTCTGGCCTCTGGCACATATTAGCTGTATAAAGGTGGACAGATTCCTTAGGCTTTTTAACCTCATTTTCTTCTCCTGCAAAATGAAAGTTATAATACTTCTTGGCAAGGCTGTTTTGGCATTAGGGATGAAGATAAGAAACGATCTCCTGTGGCATGCTTGGCACATAGTAGGCATTCAATAAACAAACAGGAACTCTAGCTAGCATTGCCTGACCCCAGTTTCCTTGAGGATCCTTGGTGAAAGCAGAGATGTAATCTCTCCTATTGCCATCTTGTGTTTGCCTCTGGACCTCTTGAAGTGAGCACTAAGGATAATTGGTTTGACTTCCTGCTACCTGATTTCAAGAGGATAAGTTAATGCTTCTCTCTTGCAGGCACTTACATATTGGAATAAAATGCCTCTGGAGATACAAAGCAAAAGAAGAAACTCATATTCCTGTTATCATACTCCTTCTAATAAATGAAATGTAGGCCATTTCCCAATAAGATTGTCAAGGAAAGTTAGTGTCCGAATTTACTAGGGAAAGCAGGCATCTCATTAGCTAGGACAGAGAAAGAATTTAGTGTGGGAACAGATGAATTAAAACCCATTTGCAGGCTTCTAATTCTAAGAACTGCCATTACATGATGATTCTTTCTTAATCTCAGTGGAAATTTTAATACTGGAACTTCTACACCTTTATTACATTCCAGTTGGTAATGTTGTCTTTAAAATATTACATAACAATAAAAAATATACAGGTTTATAAAAAACAAATGTTTACAGAGAAATTGTGCAATGGAATCTCCTTTGTTTTCTTCAAAACCTAACTTGAAAAAAAAATTAAAATGTCTATCTTGGAAAATACGGAAAGCATGTGATAAAAATCTCACACATAAACATACATTACGCTATCCAACCATTGTCAATCTCCATATTATTTTGATATAGCAATATGAAAAGAAATAATAGGTGTTATTTTAAATTAACAATTTTTGGTCACAACTTTATATTAGTATCATTCTTTCTTACCACTAATGAGTTTATCACAATGTGATATTTAAACTCACACTGAAATGAACATTGCCACGTTAAATTTGCCATTTTAACATTCACAACTAGGGAGACAATTAAGAGCTCCTAATTAACATTCTGAAGTTCTTTTGGTTTCACAAACTTGAAAGATCTAATAAAAAGCATGTGCCAAACATGCCCTGAAAAAAAAAACATATCTACTTGTGATTTTATTAATTTTAGCTGTTTTTCTTGGTTTTAAATGAAGTACAATCATTTTAGTACTATATGTCTTAACTTCGAAATGAATTTGTAATTACAAAATAAAGCAATTCATCTATCTTTATATTTCTATACAGATCATTTTAATAAGCCAAATTTCAAATTTTAAATCTGAATAAAATGTTGAAATACTCATAGTTTATTATTTTTATCATATCTGACTTTGGTAGGCTTGGCAATTGCTTAATACGGAGAAGTATACTGTGTTATTTTCTTGAAGCTAATCCTTTTAAATATTTCATTTTGACAACAAATTTCCCCAAAATATATTTACATAGGTAGGATTGTACTAGCATTCTCTGGATTGATGATTGCCTTAAGCAAATATTCAGTATCTACTGTGTGCCAGTCTTTGGTTAAATGCTGAAGATACAGAGATATCTGAGCTTATGAGAAGCTTGTAATTTAGTGTGGGAGACAGACATGTAAACAAGTGATCTAAATGTGACAGGTTAACTACCATAGCAATATGAACATAAAGGAAAGAATAAATCATTCTACTTGGTGAAACTTAAGGCTTTACAGATGTGTAGAAAAATCTGAGTACGATCTTAAAAAATGAGAGGTGCCTGGGTGGCTCAGTTGGCTAAGCATCTGCCGGTTAAGCATTTGCCTTAGGCTCAGGTCACGACCTCAGGGTGCTGGGTTTGAGCCCGAGTCAGGCTCCTCCTGCTCAGCAGGGAGTCTGCTTCTCTCCCTCTCTCTCTGCCACTACCCCTGCTCGCTCTCTCTCTCAAATAAATTTTTAAAAAAAAATTTTAAGATCTTTAACAATGAAAATCACTCTTTCAGTTTTAGAACAAAGAAAGAATAGTTCAAACAGAAGAAACTATATTGGCTGAGATTCATAAAGAGCACTGTTTGCCCAGCAAATGGTGGCACAGTCAACACAGATGTAGGGCAAAACAGAGAATGAAATCCTTTTGTGACAAGTAGGCTTCTTATGGCAAGCTCCACAGTCATGAAGCTGTTAATTTCTTTTTACACAGATGAGCATGTATTGTTGCATGTATGTAGTTTATAATTTGGAAAGAATTTTGATGTATGTCATTGTTCTCAAGTATATCTGAGCACATGCAAACACCGTTAGGGTGGAGAATAATCAAAGAGAAGTCAGAAAAATAGGTAGATAGAATAATTTTAAGTGCACTAAATCTATGTACATAAGACTTCCAATTTCTAATGGAAATTGTGCATTGTATTTCTAGCATATCCCATTTATTCATACCTCAAATATGTATTGAGTGCCTACTATATGCCAGGCACTGTTCCAGGTGCTTGTGATACAACAATAAACAAAACAAAAATATCCTTTTCTTCATGAGGGAGACAAGCAATACAAAAGAAAACTGGTAAAATATATAATGTGTTATATAGCAATAACTACTGAGAGGAAAATGTATATACTTAGCAAAGGCAATCATTAAATGTCCCAAGTCAGGACAATGGGAAAAAGAACATTTTGGAAGGGAAGCCAGGGACGATAAAACTAAGAAAATGACTTTGAGTCAAATCTTGATGGAAGTGAGAAGGTAGAAAAATATAGCAGCCTCTGTTTGGAACATACTAGGTTTGAGATGCTTCTTTGTTGTCTAAGAGAATAAGTCAAATGGGCAGCAGGGTACACAGTTCTGGAATTCAGGAGTGAGGTCCACGGTAAAATGTGCATTCGGGGGTCATATGTGGTGTTCAAAGCCCTGTGTCTAATGGGGTTATCTAAGGACTTGAGTATGAAAAGGAAAAGCACTTACGGGTAAAGAGGTGGGGAGATCTCGTGCTCGGAACTTGTAAATATCCTCTTCTGAATGCAACAAATTTTTCAGTGAAAAAGGAAGCAAGCTTATGGTAGAGGAGATATCAGAGATTTTGAGAAATGAGAAGTCTGCAAGTGTAGGGGAGTGGGAAAGGAGTGGTCTAGAGAATTATAAAAAGATTGGTGGGTAGCATTAAGAGTCCACTTGAAATTGGTCATTTTTCACTAGTCACCTTAAGCAGTTTGGGTAAGACATGGAGACAATGAGAGTTTTATTTAATTAAGGTTGTATATATGATGGAACAGGAGGAACAAGAGAAGCAAGGTGAGTGCACTAAAGTGACTACAATGATTAAGGAGAGATTTAAGCTGGGTGGGGAATGAGCTACAGGGAGGGGATCAGGGACTGAAATCTGGGTGGGGTCAGCAGATTGAAGATCTCAGCTGGACTGAAGAGTTGCAAGTTGGTACTGTAGAGAGGAACCCCATAGTTATCTGTTTAGTTTTTTTTTTTATTGTTATACCCATATTTTTNAGCTGGACTGAAGAGTTGCAAGTTGGTACTGTAGAGAGGAACCCCATAGTTATCTGTTTAGTTTTTTTTTTTTATTGTTATACCCATATTTTTTTCTTTTTTTTTATTTTATTATTATATTATGTTAGTCACCATACAGTACATCCCCGGATTCCAATGCAAAGTTCGATGCTTCATTAATTGCGTATAACACCCAGTGCACCATGCAATACGTGCCCTCCTTACTACCCATCACCAGTCTATCCCATTCCCCCACCCCCTCCCCTCTGAAGTCTTCAGTTTGCTTCTCATAGTCCATAGTCTCTCATGTTTCATTCCCCCTTCTGATTACCCCCCCTTTCTTTATCCCTTTCTTCCCCTACCGATCTTCCTACTTCTTATGTTCCATAGATGAGAGAAACCATATGATAATTGTCTTTCTCTGCTTGACTTATTTCACTTAGCATTATCTCCTCCAGTGCCGTCCGTGTTGCAGCAAATGTTGAGAATTCATAGTTATCTGTTTAGAAGTATCTGATATCAGATTTTTCACAATACTCTCAGGTGCCATCATGTTCCATTAAAAGTGTCTTATTTTAAATATTACCCTCATTTTGTACAAATATGGCTGCCAAATGCATGTATTACTACACATTCCCACTAATTGGTCTATTCTCTGAACAACTGGCAAAATGCAAGTGCTGATGTTGCAGCTGCTCCTATTTTCCCAGTTGTCTCAGGAGAGAAAAAAAAACACTAAAAAATATTATATGAGTTAATGACAGAATAAACAGTTGTTTACAGTGTGTAATTGTAAATCCATATCATTGACATTACTAGACTGAGGCTTGAGTTTACTTTTGCATTGACAGAAGGACTTTGTTCTTTACAATAATTATAATGGGGAATAATTTATGCGTGTATGACAGGCTCCCAGATTTGGATTCCCACTTGGCTGGCAGGAGCTCTGATCTCCTGGCTGACTCCTGCCAGTCTTTTCCTTCAGGGGTAGTTGGATTCTGCTTCTCATGCCCTCCTTTGGCTAAGAAGCACATTCATCTGACAGATCTTGTTTGAAAATGTGTTGTTCGTATGCCTGAAGCTCAGCGTAAATGCCCCCAGGCTGCTGGGGACATAGTCTTCCTTTAGGATCCTGCAATACTTTCAGTTAGATCACATTTGTTTCAAAGATGCTTAAGATTGTGACATGGACTAATATGGTATTTTGGGTAATAAACAAAATAAAAAAGAAATGATATCAGAAATGTAGTCCGTCACCTTTGACGTCAGTGACCCTTCTTTCTGTAAGTCAACCGATTGGATTTTGAGCTAAAGACCCAATATATAGGCTGCTTAGTCATATATCTTGATTTGTTATCTATGTAGAATTGTGATTGTGTGTGGAAGAAGCCAGAATTCTGTGATGTTCACAATGCAAGACTTTGGCTTAGAGTAGGAAGCGGCACAATTTTAACCAGTAGGCAATTGGTGGACTTTTGCTAAGTTCAAACTTGTTTGTTGAACTGGGCTGTTTGTCTTGTAGGGGAATACACACATTTGGATGACCAAAGAACAGCAGTTACATTTCAAAATTTTACATCAAAAGATAGGTCTTTATAATATGGAACTTTTATATTCATGGCAGAACCAGGTATGACATGTTCCACCAAACATGCCATCAACTGATGCCTGAATTATTTTGTCAAATCAACAGATTAATTTCTTTATACTCTTTACGGATCAAACCTTCAGAGGTGTTCACTGTTGTATAGATGCACAAGACTTCTTGTCACGAAGATACGCAGAAGCCCCCAAATTGTGACGTTTGTTGTTATGTACTCTGGGTGCTTTTCTTATCCTCGGTGAAAAGTATATTAAAGACCCACAGACTATTTGAAACATGCGTAAAAGTTAAGTTATTTTCATTCAATAATTCAACTTTTCCTTTACAAACATAGCATAGATTAAACTATCCCTTTATATAAAGGAATATCTGAAATACTCCGGTACGTGGTTTTACAAAAAGGCATGAGACTAAATGATTTTCCAAAGTTGTCATAGCTAGTTACCGCCAAAGCTAAAACTAGAATCCAGGACTTCTGACTTTTTGTTTACTGCTCTTCCCTGGACACACACTTACAGAAAGTTATTCTTGAGCGCAGAGTTATTGAGTGTCTCTTCCACTCTGATGAATTCTTATCCTTTTAGAGTAGTGTATTTTTAAACTTCCAGTCTTCAAGTGCTTTGCTAACTTAAATAAAAGGATGTTGCACGTGGTATAAATGATATTACCTTGGCCAGCAAAGGTGAGATTTCAGCACATGTAAAAGCAGATTCTGAGCCTCAGAATACATTTTTCATAATAAGGACCATCAATCAAGATGCAAAAAGACATGTTAAAGCAGTGAGGAGGATTAAAAGCAAATAACTTAGTGACCCCAGTATAAAAGGAAGCCGACCTGAAATATCAGAATATTTGCCTTCATTCTCTGGTCTGTTTTAATTTGTTTTTTAGAAAAGAAAGTACACGCAGTGAAGAAACTGATACAGGCAGCAGAGGTGGGTAGTTTGAAAGCTATTTTAATTCATTTTAGTGAATCATTTAGAATTTATATTTAAACTTTAAATCTAATTTTCCAATTAATTTCACAAAAGACATGCTTTTTATATTGATTGCCCAAGTGTGCTCCCTATTTGTGTAAGAATATCTAATTTGGTAATGCTAACAAGCAGTGTCCTTAAAACTAATACTGGCTGCTAAACTTGACATTGTTTTAGAGCCTCTAAGGATCCTGAAGAGTGCAAGCTGCACTACTCAAAATCACTTTTTAATATGGAAAATTTCCGCAAATCCATGTATTTCACAATGGACATTTGAAATATAACTTGTTTCCTTAGGGTTTATTATCAATAATTATTTTATTAGTAACTCTCAGTTTTCTTTGGCTGAAGGGCTGCTTTTACTATTTCTTGTAGTACAGCTCTGCATACTATAAGGAATGGTTTCATTTAGTTTTTGTTGATCTGAAAATGTCTGTATCTTACCGTTATTTATTTTTTAAAAAGATTTTATTTATTTATTTGAGAGAGAAAGAAAAGAGATAACAAGAGCGGGGTTAGGTGCGGAAGCAGAGGGAGAGGGAGATTTCTTCTTGCAGGGACACCTGGGTGGCTGAGTCCTGCCTTTGGCTCAGGTCATGATCCCAAGGTCCTGGGATCAAGTCCCATATCTGGCTCCTTGCTCAGTGGGGAGCCTGCTTCTCCCTCCACCTACCGCTCCCCCTGCTTGTGTTCTCTCTTAGGCAAATAAATACATTAAATCCTTAAAAAAACCTCCTTGCAATTTTCTGAGCTGCTTGAATATGTAACTTTGTGTCTCTTTATATTTGGGAAAATTTTAGCCATTATTTAAATATTTGAAAAATTTTTGTGCTCCGTTCTTTCATCTCCTATGAATCCAGTGATACATGTTATGTCTTTTAATAATTGTCTTATAGGTTACCGAGGACCTGTACTAAAATTTACTATTGTTCATTGATTATTATTATTTTCCTTTATGTTTTTGAACATGATATAAAAGCCACTTTAAAAAAAAAATTGTCAGCCAGCTAGTTCCATCATATATATGGGCCATCTGTAGTGATTCTCATCAATTTCTTTTATTCTTGAGTACAAGTGACTTTGTTTCTTCATATGTCTAATTCTATCCTGGACATTACTGTGTTTTCTGTTATGTTCTTCTGAAAATGTTTTTTTATTTTTTTAAGCAGGTGATTAATCCTGAAATTTCAAAATGTATTACATGTTCAAAGACAGACACATGTAAACTCTGTCTTGTCTACAATGGGCTGCAGCTGAAATTTCTGTTAGTCTTTACAGCTTTAACCAGGCTGCCTGGACTCAGCCCAGACACAGATAGCTCAAGAATCAGCCAGATATCTGGGCAGAATTTGATGCTTCCTTCTGTAACTCTCTCCTTTCCAGATGAGAAAGAGAAAAGACAGCTGGGATCTAACCTGAAACTAACTGGTAGGACTTTGTGTTGCTAAAAGTGAGCTAGGCGAGTGTACTGTGAGTACAGTAAGCCATGGTATACCACTATCGAACCTACAACAAAACAAAGCTCAGAATACAAACATCAGGCAGGGCCATTCTGTGACCATGATGAGTCAAGACAAAAATGAGATCACTCTATAATCATGTCCAAAAACAGACAAAAAGAAAAGTATCCAATCTACAAAAATGACTAAACTTTCCTTCTGTGGCTCATATAAGTGGCTGCTGCTTCTTTCACAGTTACTAGATAGGAACTATTAAGATTCTCAATAGTAGAATTACCTCTACTTTTTAACAACATAGAATCTAGAGCAAAATTCTACCTCCTTGAACTGCCCCCAAAAGAACATAACACAAACCTCAATGCTAGAACCTATGAGGCTCCCCTGGTGTGTGTTCTCATTTCTGAGTTAACACCCAATTTTATTCACCAGGTGCTGTCCTACCTGGTGAACCTTGGTTGAAGGATAATGACACAAAATTTCTTCCTTCATGTCCCAGTGTACTAGCCCCTAAATCTGATGCTTGATATTTTAAGCCATAAAACAAGAGAACTATCCAACTTTTAGCCTCTCTGCACTGTGGTATGTGTGTCTGCCCTGAGGCAAGTAAAAATTAGAATTCTGGGAAACTCACTTAATACCATTGTCTGTTTCTACTTTCTGCCTGCTTTTGGTTGCTTCCCAGTACCTTCAGAAAGTTATTTATTATAGTTTGTCCATAGCTTATAACTGTTATCTCCAGGAGGGTGTTCTGATGAATATGAATTACTTCACCTTTATGGAAAGCAGAAATTCTTTTTTGTTGATGTTAGAAAATATTACTTTGCATTGTGTAATCTATTCCTACATTGAACAATATGTATCTGATATCACAATTTAGCAGTGCTCATCATATTTCATTGCAATGGGTAGGCAGTGAATGGCAAGATCAATAAAGTGTTTTAAATTTGGAAACTTGGGAGGGCCACCTAAGTCATTCACCGTGAGACCTCTTGAACTTCCAACATTCTTATGTTGGGTAGGAATCAAAAGACTTGTCCAAACAGTACAATTCCAAGAGTTTGTCCATATCTAGGCTTAATTTTAGAAATAATATAAAATTATCATGCATGGAGATCATTATAATAAGTATATTGATCTGACCCACTAATATATTGCCAGAAAATATCACTGGAAAGATTTGTAGCCAGTGCTTTGGGGAAAATAATTTGTCACTGGAACAACAGTGATACCTTAAAATTGAACTTGATGTAATCGTTAATTTTCTCAAAAATTTTACAAAGCTTTATACTTACTTGTTTTATATCAGGGAACGAGTCGTTGTCTTATTCCTTATGGGAATCAAGGACTCTAGAAGCACATTCTTTTTCTCTATCATTTAAAGTCCGATGTATTTCTCCAATGGGATAAATTTGTCTTGGTTCTGTCTGGAGAGACAAATCTTTAACATTATTTACTTTTAGGAGCTCTCCTAGTGTAACTTATGAGCAACATATATCATTATTCATACAGACAAGACATGAAATTTAGAAATGCTTCTGTGTCTCTTTGGCCATTGGATTTTATTGATGTGTTGCTAAATTGAAGAGATTTATTGTTTCTTATTCTAACTGTCTGTGTCAGGGTAGAAATTTTTTTAACTTTTTTTTTTTTTGGAAGTGTGAATATTGCCTTTGGTAAGAGCCAACATTGATACTACATTGGTTCTGCAGCAACAGAAACCCACTTCCAATTCTCACTGTCCCCTTAGCCTAGTCTGTCTTTTCTCCAGAAGACGTTACCTTCTACTATACTATATATTTATAATGTATTTACTTATGTTTATTGTTTATGTTATGCTCATGTGTATTGTCTGACTACTCCTTCTAGAATGCAGGGTCTACATGGATAGGGATATCTGCCTGTTTTGTTCACTAAAGTTATCTTTTGCGACTACAGTGGTATTTAGCATATAAGGATTCACATATATATTACATACATGCATATCACACATATATGTGCATGTTACACATGCATACACACATGTATATATTGCATACATGTCTATCACACATTACATATACGTGCACAACACATATGTATATTGCATGTTACGCATACATGTATATCACGTATGTATACATATGTGTGTATTTCATATATATTACATACATGTGTGTATATGTAAGATATATATATTAAATGAACTAGTGAAAAGAATTAGTTTATATAAACCAAATTTTCCTGGACTGTTAATATAGCCCTTCTACTTCCTACTTTGTAGGAGGCAGTAGGAGTTCTCCCTGCCCTTTTTTTTTCGTCCCTTCCATTTAAACTATCTGCCATCGTCATCTACATAAAGCTCAGCCCAGATCTTTTTTAATCTTTCCTCAAAAATCGTTAACATCTCCCTAGTGTCTATAAAATGAAATCCAAATTCCCTAGCTTGGCATTTGAGGTCCTCTGCAATCTATCCTTATTCTGCCAACAACTTCATCAACCAACGCTCCCCTTCTGCTGAAGCTTTTTCGGATGTGATCTTTGGGCTTGCTTTGTCATCGCTTCGTTTAAATATCTTCTTTGTGCTGTGGCCTACCCTGATTACCCCACTTAAAATGGGAACCACATTCCCCATCCTCCTTACTCAGCTTATTTTTTCTCCATTGTACTTATCACCTTCCAATAGACTATATAATTTACCTATTTATTATATTTTGTTTCTTTCCTCCCCAGCACATATGCTCCATGAAAAAACAAAGGTTTGTGCCTGTTCAGTCCTGCACAATAACACCAGTGTTTGGGAAAGTGCCCTGCCTCCATAGCTTTAGTATCTCCTTCCTTCCACTTAAATTTCTTTTCCCAGAAATGTACTTAAATGAACTGTACTTAAATGTACTTAAATGAACTCCATGTACCTAAACCTACCTATTTGTCAAGGCCTTGCTAAAAATACCAGTTCTTCTGAAAAACGTCCCCACTCTCCCTGAACTCAGATGAAGATAACTTCTCCTTTTCTAAACATTGGTAGCATTTAACCAGAAACCACTTTTTTATCACTGAAAAAAACCACATTTTATTGCTTGTATTTTGGATATTTATGTTCATGTCTTATCTCTCCTACAACTGTTCCTTAGAAACAGGCTTCATCACTAACTAATCTTTACGATCTCAGTAGTACCTAGTTCTGTATACATAGTAAATGCTTGATAAATCTGTGTTGAATAAATAGCTGCATGAATATCCTTGTTACAGTACTTTCTACCCAAATATAGAAGCAAGGTTTTGAATTATGTAAAACCCATGTGAAAAGGAATTTTGATTTTGAGCTTGATTATTTTTGGGAAAAATCCAATTATGTCTTAAACTCAATGGACTGAAAATATCCAGTTAGAAAAAATGTATTTGATATATTTGATTTTGTATTCAGAGCCTGGAATAAGTTCTATCATCAGCTTTTTCATTTCACAGTAATCTCCTTCTTTCAAAGCATTTGTACCTTGCAAATTGTTTATTCACAAACTAATGCCCTGTCAAGTTACCTGGAAGAGTTCATAATAGAATTAAGGAAAATATCATTAAAGATACAAAGAATGTAGGATTAATATCAAGCAATATAGGGGAATTTACTATCATTTGAGTGTTTTACATTTCCATAATGTGTCCTGGCATTAATCAGTTAACTTACATTAAGTAGGATTGGGAGGAGTACTAGGGCAGTGCTATAAAAGATTGCGGGACCAAAAGCAAATTTGACTGGGTCTTACCCTTCTTTCTTTATTTTAGAATTCCAGGCAAAAGCCTCTATCACTGGATTATATTTGATTCCACAGCTTTCTCTTATCACCTTTTTCCTTACATCTGCTGTCAATTACCTAAAAAAAAAAAAAAAGAGTCGCCCCACCTTGTATATGAAAGTTTCATAATTCAGAAGTTCTCTATTCCTTACCACGACCTTAAGAAGGATGATTTTAGAGCTTATTCTTAAAGAAGTACTTCTTTCTCTTCCTCCTCTCCCTCTTCCCTTTTCCCTCTCTTCCTCCTTCTTCTTCCTCCTCAAATGGAGGAGGAGCTAAATCCTCCTAAATCTTCAAGGTGAAAGTATTTTCAATATAATTGAAACTGGAGCTCACTCACTGGAAAACTAATAACTAGTCTATTCTATTTCTTGAAGCTGATTAAAAGCTGATGTTATAAGAACTTGTAACTCCGATGGAATTTTTGCTCAGTCTTAAATGAATGTATCTCAGAGAAATGATTGATATGGAACACATATAGCACCATGAAATTATAAAATGTGCCAGTTGAGTAGCCATATGGTGGTATGCAGTAAAATGTACTTTCCAAACTTTTCCTACACAAACTTATAGTCTTGGCTTACAACGGGAGTCTGCTCCCTTTCCACCTGTTCCCACGCTGCTGAAAGCCTCTGGCAGGAAACCAGGTCCTGTGCTAACTTCCAGGGACACATGCTTGTGCTTGCTTCCTTCAACTCTGCGCTCAGCCTAGTTTAGCCATCACTGATGCAGCTATATGCTTAGAGCAGACCGAACCTTCTAATGAGATGAGAGTCGGCACAATGGGTAGAGATTCTGCCAGGTGGAGCAGTTTCTGGGATTGCAGAGCCCTTCTTGATTCCCAGCCCCAGTGAGGACCAGTGTTAGGATATTTTACAAGCACGAAACTAGATACTCCCGAGCTGTCCTTTATTTGAGAATGTTTTGTTTTCTCTGGTTTGTTCCTCTATTCCTGCCACAGCCAATCCCTTGTTAATGGACTCAGTTTCTAAGGTTTTTGTTTTTATTTTTGTTTTTAATCACTTTCTCTGATTCCCATAATGTCTGGTATACAGTCTTTTCCAATAAATATTTATTGGGTGTATGAATAAACATGAATAAATGATTCAAATGATTAATCTCTTATATGACCCCTTCTTCTACTACTTTAGATCCAAACTAAATATCTGGTAGTAAAATGATAATATTTTCAGGTTTAGCCCATGCCTTAGGGGATCCCGATATAAAATCTCATTATTTAATACTTTTAGAAAGAAATTGATAGTACCAGGTCAGAATTAGAAAGGTAGTTTTTTGCATTGTTACCAGCTTGCAGGTGGTGCAGGGCATACACAAGCTATGAGAATTCTTTTGAAAATTAGGAAAACTGCCCAATTTAAGCACAGTGAACATTATCATCAACCTGGTGCTGACATGGCTGGCTGTGAGACTTATGTGCACTTGGTACGTTTCCTCTAATCTATCATTTGGAGCTCCCTTTTTGACATTTGGAAAGTCTTAGAAATTGATTAGAGGCCCATAAGCCATAATGGCCAACAGTGGCAACATAACACACAACGATATGTGGTTCTTATTTTGTCTTTTATTGTAATCAGGAAAAATTAGGTTGTCCCAATCCAGATTATAGTTTATCCAATTGCATTTTATTTTTTTTTCCTTACTGGACATGGAGAGAATTTGGGGTGGGGAGGAAGGGCAGAGAATTAATGTGCCTTGTATAAAACCAGAAAAACCTTCAGACCAGATCAAAACCAAATATCTATATAGAACATTAGAACCTGTACTTTGGAACAATGCGCTTTCAAAACAAATCGAGGAGCTAGTGGCATAGAAGACAGTCCAAATGCAAATGAGGAAAAGACAGCTATAAAATGTGTGTTGGTTGGCTGCAGTTCTGCCCATGAAGCACTAGCTGGCATTAGTGTGAAATTTAAATTCACTTCTGTGCTGGTGATTGCCTCTTTGGAACTCATTAAACATTCTTTGGCACCAAATTTTCAACTGAGTAAAGCCATAGAGCGTGATCCAGGCAGAAATTAACCTCAGGGTCTGTAAGCTCCTGTAACTGAGCAGCTAAGAAGCTGATATTCCGTCTTGGAAGAAGATTCTCAGAAAGGGTGGAGCTTGGGGGAGGGAGCTTAGAGTTTGAATCTCACAGCTGGATATGAAGTCAGTGGCGCTGTGTGGCTTCAGCTTCATTAGTATTACTCCTCTTTGGGGTTGTATGCTAATCTTTTGAGCTTCATCATTTCAGCTTCTGCTTGAGAATTGCCTCTTCAAAAACTTTAACTGACAATGACAGTCTACAAAATTGCTCCTTGAGAACAATTAAACAAAGTCAGGAGGCATGTAATATTTTTAGCAATGGGTAAAAGGGATCATTTAACTATGACAGAGTGAAGCTCATAGTCTTAAAAATTGTTTTGACAGATCTGATTGCTATGCGACAGGTTTGGGGTGATGGCTGGTTTCTGCAGGCTAGCTGAGCCCAGACGGTGTGGGGAGGAAATATTGCCAGTATAATGGGTATGAACTTAGAAGCTACAAGGAACTACTCCTGACAAAAAAAGTGTTTTCTTCCTGTTCAGCCAGCAGGTGACTACAAAGGAGCTCCGTTGAAAATCATGTTAAATGACAGCAGTGGACACTAGGATAGGGAGAGTAAAATGATATTCGAAAGAAGCCTAGAACACCTAGCAAACAACTTTCAGGGTATCTAAGTAATGTTCGGAGTCACTTCTTGAAATAAGGGAGTTAGAAAGTGGGCACTAATAATGAAACTAACATAGACAGGAAGAGATATCATCAGTTAAATGGACAACTTGTTCTTATTATGCTGTTCTGATTGACTCTGATTAACCACCAATTCTGAGCCTTGATGCATTAACTCTTACCGGTTCAAGACTTAGGAGCAGAATGCTGAATGAGGCACAATGTAACAAATCCTCTAGAAAGAATGTTTCTTTATGTCAAGAACAGCTGTATTTTAATTCACAGGAAACACACACCTTGACTGCTCTGATGTGTGGAGAATATGTCGCATAGATTTTAAGCAGCTGTGGTACAGAGCGGGAAGAGTGGAGAACTGGTAACAGAAGGTGGCTTGCCTCGTCTGGAAGAATGCCCGAGTTATCCCTCTTTGGATCACTGGATCTTTTCACTAGTAGTATGGGGAATGCGTAGTCTTTGTAATCAACCAGGTGGTGGCTCAACTCTGAACTCCAGCACTCAGCAGCTGTGCGAATTTTGGAGTGATTCCTTACTCTACTTGAGCCTCTTTTTACACATAAGTAAATAACAAACTAATGGGGGTTATGCAGCCTGCATGAGAAGAAAAGAGCATAACGTTAAAGCTCTGGAGTCAGAGAGTCTGGGTTTTAATCTTGCCTCAACTGCTTACAAGCTAGTTGACTCTGTGCCTTTGTTTCCTCCTGGGTAAACATGGACAATATAAGTATCTTGCTCCTGAATTGTGGTGATGATTAAATATGTTAATGTATGTTAAGCACCAGGATGGTCCTGGTACACAGTAAGCTATATCAGCTCTAATTATCCATATGAAAAGTGTCTGGGAAAATACTTAACACATTGCAAGTTTGCAATAAAAGGAAGCTACTATTATTATGGTTGTTTTACTATTAGTTCCTACCCAGAAGGACTATGCCTATAACACTAAATTGTTTTAAAGTTATAAAACCAGTACATGCATAATTCTTAAAAGTACAAGGAAGAAAAAGTACTCTCTCTTTGCAGAATATATACTAATACAAAAAAAAAAAATCCTTAAAATAAGAACTTGTATCCATTAACACAAATTCATGATGGAAAAAAAAATTCTCTTGACTTCATAGAATTACACTCATGCAAAATTCCTAGCAGCCATAATTTCATACAAATCACGATGAACAGAAATACCAAATTAATGGGAACCCTCTCTACAACAGGTTGGGCCAGTAGGGAATGAAGAAACTGATGCTATGTTTAAAATCTAAACATCTGAACTCATATTCTGTAAGATGATTAAGCCAGATTAATAAGAGAATTTGCAAATGACACTGAATATGAGATTCCTAACAAATGCCAATAAAAACAGAAATTAGCCTGTGAGGTAAGAATAAAAAAAGGAGATAAGACAATAAAATTCATATGGGATTTAAAATAAAGGTATAAAGCAAGGATCTGAATGCTGTTCAAAGAAGAGAAAATTTGATAGTGACTAACAATACTTTCTTTTTAAAAAATTGGTATGGGGGCACCTACGTGGCTCAGTCAGTTGAGCATCCAACTCTTGTTTTTAGCTTTGGTCATGATCTCAGAGTCATGAGATTGACTCCCCTGTTGGGCTATTGCTGGCCGTGCTGNCTTTCTTTTTAAAAAATTGGTATGGGGGCACCTACGTGGCTCAGTCAGTTGAGCATCCAACTCTTGTTTTTAGCTTTGGTCATGATCTCAGAGTCATGAGATTGACTCCCCTGTTGGGCTATTGCTGGCCGTGCTGGGCATAGAGCCTACTTGGGATTCTTTCTCTCCTTCTCCTTCTGCCCCACTTTGCCTCCCCCACCGCTCATGTGCACTCTCTCTCTCTCTCCAAAAAAAAAAAAAAAAAATGGCATGGGAGAAAATTTGACTCATTGTCAATTAATTCCATAACAGAATATCAGTAGGTTTTATGACCTGTTGAAAACACATCTCAATTGCTTCTTCCTTGTCATGTTAAAATACATACATAAAATTATGATGACTTAAAAGAAAAAAAAAATTAAACTTTGTCATTTCTTTTTTCATGTAAAATGAAACATTTTTGTAATATTCCAAGTTAAAAATGACTATTTCTTTAACAACAACAACAAAAAAAACCATGTGCGATAGTTGCCCCTTGTCTAACAGTTTCGCTTCAGGGGTTTCAGTCGCAGTCAACTGCAATCCGGAAGCCAGTGACCCTCCTTCTGGTGAATCATCAGAAGGTCTGTGGTAGCCTAATGCTACATCACAATGCCTGTGTCATTCCCCTCACTTCATCTCATCACATAGGCATTTTATCATCTCACATCATCATAAGATTAAGGGTGAGTACAGGACAATAAGGTATTATGAGAGAGATCACATTCACATAACTTTTATTACAGTAGATTGTTGTAATTGTTCTATTTTATCATTAGTTTTTGTTGTTACTCTCTTACTGTGCTTAATGTATAAATTAAACTTTATCATATGTATGTACGTATAGGGAAAAAATGCAGTCTATAAGGGTTCAGTACTATCGCAGTTAGTCTTGGAATGTCTTGCCCGCATCCTAGGGGATGACTGTACACAAAGTAGATAGGTAAGAAAGATTGTGGCATCAAAGAGAGAGGTATGGGAGGTAGAGACTTTTCAGATAGAAGAAGGAAAAAAGCAATTAAATGGAGGAAAATTACTTCCTGGAAACGGTTCTTTGGAATGGAATTGCTCAGTATGGAGATAAATAAGACCAACTTTTTTCCCACTGTCATGTAGAAGCTGATGAGTTTTTTGAAAGCTAAAGTCAAATTGTTTATCTATGCTTAAGAAGTCTTTTGGTGCATGACCATGCCTGTACGTATTGTCAGAAAATAGTTATTCATTCGTTTGTTCGTTCGTTCGGCACACAGGTATGTGTTAGTGCTTACTATGTGACAGCTATTGTGTTAGGATTTAGAGACACAAAGATAAATAATAGATAGACCTGTCTTCAAGTAAGTTACTCTCTAGGAGGAGAGATAAACACATAAAAATAAGCAAAGAATGATGCCTATTAACTGAAGTAGTAGACATCAGAATGTTCTGTAGGTGCAGAAGACAGAGTAACTTTCTGGAGGTGCCAGGGAAGACATCAAAAGGAGGTGATATTTGCCCTGATTCTTGAAGAATGAGAAAAGTTCTTTTTCAGAGGCTCTGAATTTATATTTCAGAATTCATCATATCATTAACCAAACCATTTAGCATTTGTATAGTTCTTCACAGATTACAAAGTACCTTCAGATGCTTTCTCACAAAGTACATTTCAAAAAAATAGCAATACCCCTTTCTGCCTGTCATTTGTAGCTTATCAATTTTAGCTTTCCTCATGAGTACTAGATCTACATTAGACCTCTCTTTACAGCATTCTAGTAAAGATGATGTTCTAGCTACTATTACTGCATAGCAAATCATTCCCAAACATACTGATTTAAAATAGCCATAATCATTTCAATGATTTCTGTGGGTCAGGATTCTGAGAAGGGTTTTACTGGGCAGTTCAGACTTGGGGTGGCTCATGCGGTTGCAGCCACATGGTTCCTAGCATAGCAGCTGGCTGGAACAACTGGGGTCTGGTTGGTCATCTCTCTGTCTGCATGCAGTCTCAGGGCTATTCCGTATGGATTCATAGCTTGGCAGGCTCAGGACACTGAGGCTTACATGCTGGCTCAGTGTCCCTTGCCCACAAGGTGGAAGCTGAATGGTTTTTTCTGACCTTACCTTGTAAGTCATACTGCATCACTTGAGCCACAATCTATTGGTTACAAACAAGTTCCAGACGTAGGAGAAGGGAATTAGATTTACCCTCTTGATGGATGAGACACAAGATTTTAGAAGAACATCTGATATAGAAGATATTGTC
>NC_048218.1:130270856-130270929 GCF_002007445.2 Ailuropoda melanoleuca | reverse complement strand
TGGGTAGCATGGACATTTTAACTATGTTAATTCTTCCGATCCATGAGCACGGAATATTTTTCCATCTTTTTTG
>NC_048218.1:130263258-130270763 GCF_002007445.2 Ailuropoda melanoleuca | reverse complement strand
GTATGGTTTTTGGTGCTATTGTAAATGGGATGGATTCCCTAATTTCTCTTTGTTCAGTCTCATTATTCGTGTATAGAAATGCAACTGATTTCTGAGCATTGATTTTGTATCCCACCCCATTACTGAATTGCTCTATAACTTCTAATAGTTTGGGAGTGGATTCTTTTGGGTTTTCCATATAGAGTATCATGTCATCTGTGAAGAGAGACATTTTGACTTCTTCTTTGCCGATTTGGATACCTTTGATCCCTTTTCGTCTTCTGATTGCTGTTGCAAGGACTTCTAGTACTATGTTGAATGATAGTGGCGAGAGTGGGTTCCTTGTCGTCTTCCTGATCTTAAGGGAAAGGCTTCCAGCTTTTCCCCATTGAGAATGATATTTGCTGTAGGCTTTTCATAGATGGTTTTTATGAGATTGAGGAATGAAGGAAGGAATATTTTAATACCTTTTAGATAATCATGAATATTCTTCTATGATGCTACCCCAAAACTTGTTAAGCAGTAGTTTCTTAAAACTTAGTTGCAGTACAGAATTGGAAACCATGTCAATGAACTTTTTATACTTAGTTGAAATAATTTACTGGTATGATTCACACTTTGAATATCTTATGCATGCATGACTTTGTAATATCATGCATTGCTCATTGTTTCACTGAATAATGCAGATTTTTCAAATGTTGACAATTTTCATTATAACAGTTGCTTCATTAAACTCACCATCAATCTCATCAGAAAAGATTTTATGTATTGGGAAGCTATCAAACTGACCATGGTTGATGAAAGTCTCTCAAAATTCTAATTTTAGCTCAAAAGCCCAAGTTTTACCATTGGCAAAAATCATTGTCAGTTGTTGTTGTTTTGAAGTGACAGGCTTACTTTGTTTATGTTGAAGAAAATGTCTGACAGATATCCAAATCTGACTAACATAGTTTATCTGTCTCAAGTAAAAATAGCATTCCATAAAAAAAGGGGGGGGCTAGTTCTGCTTGCAACTCAAACAATTGCATAGGTGCCTTTCTTTGAGACAACTGTAATGCTTTGATATGAGACAGAAGGGAGTTAGTTATATACATTTCCTGTTTTGTCACATAGAATATTTAAAAAGTTGTGTCCTCGAAAATTGTGATTGCATAAAATTTTTACTGTTTAGCCAAGGACATCCTTAGAAAATGGCACTTTTTTTTCTCCTAAGTGTCTAGTGGTGAAGAATACACTATCAATATAGTTTGGTGACACTGCCTTGATTTGTAATAAGGGAGCAGCCCTTACACCCACAATTGCTTTTGTACCAGAATGCAAATTTCAATACAGAGAAAAAAGGAAAATAATGTATTAGTACCCTTTTATGGAAATGATTTTGACCTCACAGGCCCCTTTAAAGGTTCTTGGGGACCACATGTTAAGAATTGTTAAACCAGAGTTTATAATGTCTCTCAGGTAAANTATGTTGAGAATTGTTAAACCAGAGTTTATAATGTCTCTCAGGTAAATTCTTCAGTAGAAAAAAAAAAATGAGGATAATAATGCATGCATTGCCGATTGTTTCAACATTTAAATCTGGTATATGAGGTTCTCAAAAATGTATATTTCTTTTTTTTTTTAAGATTTTATTTATTTATGTGACAGAGACAGCCAGCGAGAGAGGGAACAAAGCAGGGGGAGTGGGATAGGAAGAAGCAGGCTCCCAGCGGAGGAGCCCGATGTGGGACTGGAGCCCGGAATGCCGGGATCACGCCCTGAGCGGAAGGCAGACGCTTAACCACTGCACTATCCAGGCGCCCCCAAAAATGTATATTTCTGTACCCTTGTTTCCCAAATATTAATCTTTGTTCAGGTACAGACTCTCTAAAGTAATGTTAGTTATCTTATTTTTGGAATAAGTATCTAACCTATTGAAAAATACATCTCCAAGTTTCTTTTATATATATTCTTAGATACTCATTGGAAAACTAATTTGTGTATTTTCTTACTTTCAAAGAATTCCTGGGAGTATATTTAGAGTATCAATTTAACTTTATATGTGATTATTTTTAGGTATTGGCACATTTGATATTTCTTAGCTATATGGGATGGTATATAAATATATAATCATATCTCTTTGTACTGACTCTTGATTTTGTATCTAATGTTTCATACATCTATTTTGCATATTAAATCTTGAGTATTTGACCCCCATTTTTTTTTTAATCTCTGTGGGCACCTGGGTGCTCAGTAGGTAAAGCATCTGACTTTGGCTCCGGTCGTGATCTCAGCATCCCGGGATCCAAACCTGCATTGGGCTCCACACTCAGCAGGGGGTCGGCTTCTCCCTCTTCCTCTCCCTCTGCCCCTGCTGGTGCTAGTGCATTCGCTCCCCCCCCCTCAGATTAATAAATAAAATCTTTAAAAAATAAATAAAAACAAAATAAATTTAAAAAATAAGAATCTCTGCTGTACAGACTACATAATAAACATTGTTATATTTAGAAAGAACCAATCTTCTCTCTGCTACCTCACATACATTTGGTCTACTTTCCCTATAGTTCGTTGGCTGTATAAACTAGAAACATAAAATTTCATTTTTTTAAAGATTTTATTTATTTATTTGACAGAGATAGAGACAGCCAGCGAGAGAGGGAACACAAGCAGGGAGAGTGGGGGAGGAAGCAGGCTCATAGCAGAGGAGCTTGATGTGGGGCTCGATCCCATAATGCCAGGATCACGCCCTGAGCCGAAGGCAGATGCTTAACTGCTGTGCCACCCAGGCGCCCCAGAAACATAAAATTTCTAATATTAAGCTAAGTGAATGGTGTTTTTAAAAGGCTACTTCTTTTATTCATTTCAGATAATTAAATTTAAAATTTAAAAAGATATCAGAACTCATTTAAATATATCTGAATTTACTTAGAAGTTCACCCAACACAGAAAGGAAATCATTAGTAACCACATGTTTTTAAAAAAATTTGTTCTTAGTGTGAATCATCCAAAATTGTAGTCCTCTGTGTTGCATAATTCTGAAAAGCATTATATATAAGATAGAACTAAGAAAATCAATGAATTCCAATAAGTTGCATAATGATTGGATAGTTTATTAAAAGTGTATCAAGAAAAGTATTGCATGGAATATTTGAAAAAGACAATTGCGACCAACACAGCAAAAAACAGGCAGGTTATTTAGAGCTTGTTGAATATTTTGCATAAAGAAATTAAAACTGAAACTATAGTGTATTTTATTTCTCTCACATCATGGTTCAGTTAGTTGTTGCCATTGTTGTTTCCTTGAAAGGGGCATAAAACTTCAGGGGAGCTCTGCAGCCACTCACTTTTATTAAAGTGCTTCATCAAGATTGCTCTTATGGGACGCCATCAAATAATGTAGTGGCTTGCCTTTCTCTAACAAAGGTGAAACAAAGAAATAATACGTGCTTTTGGTATACATTGTAATATGATTTTTCTACTGCATTTAAAATGTCAGTTACAAAAATCTTAACTGGGTAATTTGAACACAGATCAAGGAATAAGAATTTCTTAGCCAATCATTTTTAAATAGGCAGTGGAAGTTTGAGACTTTTTATGTGTTATAAATTTGTAGAGCTTTTAAAGAGCCTTTTTAAAAAATTTGTCACTTACTTATGCAGATAAGGAAACTAGATGCAGAGAGGTTATGTATCAGTTAGATTTGCTACATAATAATCACAAAACTTCAGTGGCATGTGACCAAGAATTCTTTTTTCACACATTAGCACACTGGGCTTGGTTCAGTGGTTTTGTTGCTGTCTGCTGGGGTCGCTCATGTACCTGCTTGTTGACCGTGGGCTCTGTTCTAGATTAGGCTTGGTTGGCATGCCTTAGCGGAGACAGCTCTGTCCTACATGTTTCTTGTCTTTTTCTTGGGACCTACATTCTAATCAGTGTATGCCTTCTCATAGCAGCCACAAAAGTACAAGGAAAACAAACATGCAAGTCCTCTTGATACCAGGCTTTAACTGTCAACGCTGTCACTTGTGAGTCGTTCTGCTGGCCGAAGCCAGTTGCATAGGGTAGTCAAATGGACTTCACCCTTACAGGAGGAGCTCAAACTTCGCTTTACAAGGAATGAATACAGAGAGGATGAATAATTGAGACTATTAATGCAATTAACATACCACATCGCTTCACGTTGGGTCCTATGAGGTTGGTCAGGAACCTGGGCTTCTCAAGCAACTGTTTTTGTTTTCTTTATGGTTCCTTCGGTTTTAGTTCTCCCTTGGAAACGGGTCCATTCAGAGGCTTTTCTGGTACTGTTCGAATGTCCATATTTTCATTCTACATTCTACCTATTGGAAAAACAAGGGAAAATAGATTCAGATGATGTTACCAACTTCCATGTATCTTCCAGCAGCTGCTGTATCCTGGGCTGCCGTATTTGCTGCTGTATTGAGAGAATTAGAGAAAAAAAAATGTAGTTTGTCAAACACGTTTTGTCTTCCTTATCTTATTGCTTCTGGTTACTCTGTCCAAATTCTCATTCATAAGCAATAGATGGTATCATCTGTTGTTGTTCTTAGATGATAGGAGGAAAATAGGCCCGATCCATTTATGGTGTTATACTTACAATTTATTGTGCATTTTACGTTTACTTAGACAGTATATGAATTTAGAAAAGAAGTAGCATTGTTCTTTGCTACTTTATTGTTTTTCAGTCAATTACCATTTTAGAGTGCATGACTACTACATTTGGAACCTTGAATTAAATAAAAATAGGTCATTTAAATATGTTTAAAAAGATGTCATTTCCTTACATTTCAAAGGTGTTTAAATGGACTTCAGTAGAGTGAAGAGACAACTTTTCTTATATTAGTAGTAAGAAATTGGTCTTATACTTACATTTACTCAGAGTTGCTGCTAAGAGCATAAGTGATCATTGTCTTAACAGTAGTTTGACATTATAACATAATGTAAATAAAGATTTTGTCCTCCAATCTCCCAACAACAAGCGTATCACAACATTATTTGGGCAAAATCTTTACTATAATGCAAACATTATATGTATTATTTTCTAATGCTACTTCTCTGTGTTTTTTCTTGGAAAAAAAAAAAAAAGATTGATTTCACTGAATTTGTTTAACCAGAAAGTAACATGGAAGTTAGAAAGACAAATGATTTGACTGAATTTTATTACTGGTTTTCCACTCTTAATATCTGTTTAAAAGGCTCAAGAAAAGCAGTTGTGGCTCTGGGCGTTGTATGTGCACTGTTACAAATATTTTCAAGAACATCCGTCTGTTATTCCCATATACTGCCCCAAAGAGGTCTCCCTCTCTTTCCCTGCTTCCCATAAAGGAGCAAGACAGCACTGCAAAGTCATTTTGTTAGTACAGCACAGTACTGCTCCCCTCTGATCTATTCTCACATATTTTGTGGTTATTGGTGTCAGTTAAAAATTTTGTGGTCATTGTCTATGAGTATGGTTTGTTAGTGTTACATAATTGACCAAAGTTACTGAAGATTTTGATACACAGATTACTGGGTTTCCTCATTAACCTCCTCTACACTCTGTACCTTCTTCTCCATCCCACTCCATTCCTTTTTTCCCCAGAATTCATTAAAAACAAAAACAACAAAAAAACATTTTAATCCCATTATGCCATCTCCTTGCATAGCCCTTTTAGGTTAATCCTCCCTCCCCACCCAGTTACCTTCAGAGATAAAGTCCACTCCCTAGAATGACACAGCCTGCACCTACTTTGCAAATCTCATCCCATATCAGTCCCTAACAAAAATACCTGTGCTCCAGCAGTCTAATTTGTAGCAGCCTGATTTGTAAATTCTTTATAAAACATGTTATTACTTACTACCTAAAAAAAAAGAATATAGAAAAATGAGAAATCCAGAAGTAATAAATATCACCTGTAATTCTACCCTCAGCTCTAACCACCATTAACAAGTTGAAGTATCTCTTTTGTCGTATTCTTATTCCTTTCTTTTTTCATTGTATTTTTCCCAAAGTAGTTATTATAAGAAATTTCAGACATCTTGAAAAGTTGCAAGAATTTTGCAGTGGATGTCTGTACACTTAGTGTCTACCATTGCTTCACTATCTTTGCTTTATCACACGTCTAAAACCCATCACTCCTGTATACACCCCATCAACTCACCTTATTTTTTATGTATTTTAAAGTAAATTGTAGACATTAGTACACATAATTGTGGAGCAAGTATGGATTAGTTAGACATTTTAGGTAAGATGAGGAAACTCATCAGAGCATGGACACATCTATCTGACATTGTAGGCTTTCCTAGATAGTACTAATGTTTCCATAAATACATTTAAAGTGTCAGACTACATGTCCTAATTTTTAACGTGGAAATCAGTCCCTGTAGAGCATATCTGAGGCATATGGACATACCACAGTTTTCAAAAGTTAGACGTTGGAATGTAGGCCATTGTCCCTGAGCCAGGGTAAATCCGAAAGAAATAAACAGAAGTGGTCTCTTTGCTCATTGACGTACCTACCCTGTGTTGCTTTTCTTTTTTTTCTTTCTTTCCTTTTTTCCCTTTCCTTTCCTTTCCTTTTCCTTTTTCCTTCCTTTTCTCTTCTTTTCTTTCTTCTTTCTTTCTTTCTTTCTTTCTTTCTTTCTTTCCTTCTTTCTTCTTTTTTCTTGTGTTCTATTTGTTTTATTCCTTGCTTTTTAATTTACTTTCGACTCAGCAATACAAAATATCTATTCTTCGTTCATCTTTTAACTTCAAGCATGTGCTCTTGACCTGGAGTGCATGGATTAGCTTATAGAGAGCTATGAATTCCCCGAAAATGTATGCAAGATGTTGTGTGTGAATACATGTATGTATAAAAAGGTTCACGGTTTTTAATCAGATTTTAACTGGTACCTAACCCAAAAGACTAGGAGAGCAACTTATTTAAATCCCTAACCATGTAAAAGGCACAGTTAACTGTACAGAGGATCAAATAAGATGGAGCCAGTGTTTAGAGGTACACTACATTCTCCTAGATATTTTTCATGGTGCAAAAATTAGATGCTGGTAATAGCAAGGAATTATACTAAGGGTATAAGATCTCAGCATTTGATTATTTCTGGAGTACCTCCTATAATAAAAAAGCTAGAAAATGCATGACCTCCAGAGCTTCTGTTAATGCCAGTTTGATAAGAAGTACTTTCACTGAAATTATTATTTCAACAGGATCCTCTTACTCCTTCAACCAGCTAGTATATATTAGGGATTTGGGGATTATAATGTTGTTCAGTCACAGCTCAATTTTGTGCCACCATTTCATTTTTCCCTTCAAATGTCTGGTAATGAATGTAACCCTTTATTTGTTTTCACTGCTTGCTTTCCTATTCAAAATTATTCTCAGGCTGCATTCCAAAGTGGAGAAACCAAATAGAGATAAGCTTTTGATGATCAACAAAGTAGACACAGATGGTGTAGGATATAACAGTAGTTTTCAAAAGCAATTTATACACTTCTAATTCTTTTACTGTTTCTAATGTCATGTTTACCTGAACTAATTCTTCTTATTATT
>NC_048218.1:130248105-130263158 GCF_002007445.2 Ailuropoda melanoleuca | reverse complement strand
CAACTGCCATTGCAAAAACTTGCAAATAAATTAGTAACCTCAGTGCAGGTTATTCTCAAGTGATCTATACTCACACACACAAGTGTAAGAATAGAGTGAGCATAGAGACCAGGTAAGATCACATCTAATTGTAACCTCACTCAACTGTCACCTTTCTGGGCTTTTCCTTACTACCCTCTCTAGAATTAGCACCACCCCATTACTACGATAATCCCTGCCTATTTCTATTCCAGTCTACTTTTCTTCTTAGCATGTATCACAATCTGGTATTATATTTTATGTTTAGTCACTAGACAGTAAGTTCTTTCTGGGCAGGGACTTTGTTTTTTTCTCAGCTATATTCCCAGAGCATAGAATAGTGGCTGGTCCGTGTTAGGCTCTCAATAAATATATGTGAAATAAACAAATAATGCACTCAACGATAACAGACATGTAGCCTCTATCGAAGACAGATAAACCCACCGAACATTACTGTTCGACATGATTTGTTCAGCATGATTTGCTCTGTTGTCAAGTTCCTACTCTATAGAATTTGACCAAGGATTAGCTTTTATATTTAAAGTCAAAAGCAAATAAATAAATAAATACAAAGCAAAAAATAATAAGAAGAAATTTAAAGTCAAAAGCAAAACTCCATAATATCATTCATATTGTGACTCCCATATTTTCTATGTATACTTCAAGTGCATCTTAAAATAAGAAGCAAGTTTACTTTTTCTTTTTGTATTTTAGACTGTGACTTGTACAGTGCCATCTATGAAAATTTTTCATTAATAAAGAACCATACAATTACCCTGAAATTCTCATTGTCATAGTAAACTATAACGGATAGGATCATATTACATTTTGTCGTATCTGTATGAGCACTTAGAGTGTAGTTAAGTCTGCTCTCAAGCGTTATAAATTTGCATATGCTGAGGATCAAGTAATGTATGCCCAGGTAATTGTTGTAGGATCAGACATAGTTCCAGCCCCATCACAGAGCTGATGGCACATGGTGCTGTCTTTCTCTCTCCTCTTGCAGATACATACACACACACACACACACACACACACACACACACACACACACCAGTCCACTCACATGTTTATAAACTATAAAATGCCTCTCCCATTCTCCCCATTTTTCTTTGTCCCCTCCTATTGCTTTCTTTCCCCTCTTCCAATTGGTTTGTCAAACTATTTCTGTCTACTTAGAGCATTAGTGTATTTGAGCCAGAGTAAGTCATTATCAAACTGGAAAGAAAAAGGAATGGATACATGGGTACACTAGCACAAAAATTGATCATGTCTCATGAATTGTGCTTGAAGACACTTCATTTAGATAAAAGAATTATTTTAATGTTAACATATACACTTCTAAAAAAAAAAGACCGACTAAGATTTTTAGTAGTCATATAGGAAAGGAGAAAATAAAAGCTGCATTTTTAAAAGGATGCCTAAAAAGATATACATCTCACCAACTATTGTTACAACATATTATTTAGATCTTTATATTTTCATTGAACTTATAATTTATACAGCCGTAAGTAAGTTGAAATTCACATTTAAGCTGAACTGCATCAATTTTAAAAACTGCATTGTAGATTGCTTCATTACTTGGAGAAATATTTTCCTTTATGTTACTTAAGGTACAAACCGTTTTATACTTTGGGTTTTGTTTTTTTACGATTTTATTTATTGAGAGATTGAGAGAGAGAGAGAGAGCATGAGAGGGTCAGAGAGAGAAGCAGACTCCCCGCTGAGCGGGATCCCACCCAGGACTCAATCCCGGAACTCTGAGATCATGACCTGAGCCGAGGGCAGATGCTTAACCAACTGAGCCACCCAGGCGCCCCCCATTTTACACTTTGAAATGTGACTGTAGTGTTGCTAATGCCACCAGTTACTCTGTCTCTATTGGGCCCTTCTCTCTTCTACTCTAACTTTAACTTAAGGAAAATGGTACTGGTTTACTAATTTGGCTTATATTTTTATTGCATCTCTTATTTTCATTTGAATTATTGCTATGTCAAATACAGGGCCTATAGGAAAGATTTTTAATCTGTTTCTAATTGTTTAGCTTAAACCGAATGGAGACAAAGGTACATTTCAATATAGCATTTATAGGTATAATAACTTGATAATACTTAAAAGTCTTAAACCCGCTCCAAATCTTTTGATTTCATTTAGTTTTATAAGCACTGACAAAACTGAAATGACAACAGAAAATATGAAATAGTACTGTAAACTCTTAGTTACTAATAGTACTTTTAGTTACTAATCACTCCCTCTGCTATTTCTCTGAAAGATTTGATAGATTGTTGTGGAATCTTCCTAAGGGCCAAGATACATGGTAGAATCAGAATTTTCCCAATTCAAGTTATCTCTTGATAAGATGACCCTTTTGGAAAGTACAGTAAATGTTGTACACACTAATTAAGTGATTAGCTAGTATTAGCAGCTGATCATCATATTTATTCCAAGAATCAACCAAAATGAACCAAAAATTCTTAGATAATGGGAGAATATATTGCTTTTCATCTTAAAAATGTGATGATTATATCCGAATTATCTTCTAACTATAATGCTAATTTCAATTTAACATTATATTTCGGGTACCTATGGTATAAGCCTTGGGAAAAACATGTAAGACAATGACAGAATCCTATATAAGGGGACGGGGCTGGAGTCTAACAGGCTCCAGTAAGGTCCACAACTAATCACAGGGCTGGATCATGAGCCTCTATGGGCAGAGAATGTCTGTTTTAACTTTTTCTGTCAGACATACAGCATAGTGTCCAGCACACAGTTAGTACTCAGTAGGCAGCTGTGGAATGAATGTTGTAAGTTCCATGACAGGCAGGTTTTTTTGTTTGTTTTTTGTTTTGTTTTCAGATTTTATTTATTTATTTGACAGAGAGAGAGAGAGAAAGAGAGAGTACTCATGAGCAGGGGAAGCAGCAAGCGGAGGGAGAAGCAGGTGGAGGGAGAAGCGGACTCCCTTCTGAGCAGAGAGCGCAATGTGGGGGTCGATCCCAGGATCCTGAGACCATGACCCGAGAGGAAAGCAGATGCTTAACTGACTGAGCCACCCAGGTGCCCAACAGGCATTTTTTATAAAGAGCAATAGGAGATCTAGAAAGGGAACAATATATAAATCCGTTTTGTTCAAAAGTTAACATCCAAATACCTCTCAAGTCATATTTTAGTGCCCAGAAATGCATGCCCAAAGATGGCCATTTTTAGGTCAGCTAGTTTCTCTTTGGATTCAGATAAAGATTACTTTAGTAGGTTGGGTTCTATGAGCCACAAGCCTTAACCCTCTGAAAAACTGGTAAATTATTAACTAACCACCCTTCTTTTCAGGAAATTTAGTTAGCCTTTCTTCCTAAAAGACATCTATAGTGCTAAAAATGTGTTTGTTTTAATAATAAAAAGTATAATTGAGAAAATACTTTTTAAAATCCCCTTCTCACCCAGTAAAAGTGGCTTGCCAGCCATGTTTTATTCTTAAATTCTCAGATTTCTTTTAAGAAACCTCATTGAATATGAAGAAAGTATTGGGCACTTAAAGTAGTTCTCCCCAGTCACCTTAAGGTTGTCGAGAGTCACTCTCACTGATTTTTGTGACCCCCTCCTGAAGTAATATGACATAAGTGGAAAGGATTGTGATCCACATTTTACACAGATGCAGAAGCTGAAACTTGAAACTTAAGTGCACCATCCTGGACCAGCTGGGTGTATTGGCATATCTCAGTGTAAATATCGCAGTGCTGGAATTGCTTTACATGATGCTAGGAAAGCATTTTGGAGCAGTCACTAGNTTATATGCTAGGAAAGCATTTTGGAGCAGTCACTGGGTACTTCTACCTTTCTTCTCCCTCATCCCCAATAGGAGCCACAGGAAAAAGGCTCAGAAAGGAAGATTCTANATGCTAGGAAAGCATTTTGGAGCAGTCACTAGGTACTTCTACCTTTCTTCTCCCTCATCCCCAATAGGAGCCACAGGAAAAAGGCTCAGAAAGGAAGATTCTAAAAACTAAACAGGGCTCCCATACTTTCACGCAGATTTTCCTGCTATCAACAATCATGATACCATCACATGTGATTGCTCTTTCCTCTGCCTCCCATCGAAAACCCATCCTTAGTCAAATCTCATTGCTTTTTTTCAGTCTTCAGTCTTCACAGAATACGAATATGACAATTATGCCTCTTTTTTGAACCTACACTCACTGACCTGGAAAGGGAAAATGGTGTTCCTGGGCAATGTAAGGAACTATCCTTTCTCCTACATGCTACAGTGCTATGTATGCCCCTGACCCAACCCTTTTGTTCTTTGATATACTTTCCATTAGTTATCCTTCTAATGATCTCATCACTCTTCTGTTTTCTTCCTCTATGTCCTCTTTCTCCAGACAAGAAAATACAGACAAAATTCAATGTCGTTTCCTTGTCCCTCTTCATCTTGTTCTACTTTGATTCCCTTGGCCACCTTATCTCCTTTCATCAATTCAACTCTGTTTCCCCCAATCCATTCCCCTACATTTCAATTTGAGCTTTTACCTGCTCAGAGACCTTTAGGAACTTCCTACCACTTACTAGTGTCAGTACTTCCTGACTTGACATTCCTGACCTTAATCAATTTCCCCCTGACCTACAGCCATCTCTCATAGCACTCTCTCCGGCTTAGCATTTGCCAGCTTAGGCCACTACCTATTTCCTAACTCATTCTGCACCTTCTTTCTCTTGTGCCTTTCTTTATTCTTTTCCCTTTTCTTAATTGCCCTTCACTCATCTCCACATACCCCAATTTTACGCATTTTTCTAGAAACATCTCTAAAATTACATTCTTCATGACCTTGTCATTGCTTCTCCTTCTCTCGAAGCAGACCTTTGCAATGTTTCATCATGTGTGGTCCAAAGCTTACCTGTGTTGAAATCACTTCCTGTTCTCATCAAATATGCACATCCCAGGCCACAGCCCAGGCCTACCATATTTCATTTTCTAAAGATGAGGACAAGAAATCTGCATTTTTAACAAGCTTCCCACATGAATCTTATGCACATCAAGTTTTTAGAAGTACAACTCTATGTTCTGAATTCACAAATTACACTTGAGGTTTCTTTTCTTTAGCTACTTTTAATTGTTCCCTTTCATTATTATTATTTGCATACTTTATGTGATTTTTCTGAGGGTATATAACTTGAACATCAAAGTAAATGCTTCTGTATTATAAATGCTCCTTGAATTTATCAAATTATCTGTCAATATGGGTTGACTAAAAGGAAATGAATAGATTTCATTAGTTAGCACCCAATGAACATTAGAATTTATGTCTAAGTCATAAACGTATATATTAACAAATAAAAACAAAAATCTGATTTTTCTTTAAAACAAGAGAAAAATGTGAGAACAATTGAAATAATATTAGGAATCATTTAAAAGATTATTCATTTCTAAGTATGGCTACGTGATCACTGCAATTCTTCATAGAAATCTGGTAGTCAGGAAGCCTGGGTTTGCTTTACTTAAAATTTTCTCTTTGCTCGTTTACTGAGCACTCTTTGGTAATTCTTTCTGTGTTCCTGGGTCTTCCTTTCCTTTCCTTTAATATAAGAGGGCTCAACTAGATAAGGCAACTGTAAGTAATTCTGTGACTGTGTCTTTCTGTGATTGAGCTGCATAGCTTAAGCAAGACTACAACTTCTGATTTTAAACTACTTTTGGTTACTCTTATTAAACAAAAGTCCCTACATTGAACTTCCCAAAGGATTCTCACAAAACAGAGTTCAAAACTCTTAAACAAATTATCTAAGAAACAAATGTATTTAAATACTCTTAATATCATTCATATTAATTCAAATCATTCAGCAGATTCTGCCTTAGCAATGCGTTAAATTTAGCCTGTCTTGTTGCCTACATTATTTTTTTTTTAAAGATTTTTTTTTTTATTTATTTATTCAACAGAGATAGAGACAGCTAGTGAGAGAGGGAACACAAGCAGGGGGAGTGGGAGAGGAAGAAGCAGGCTCATAGCAGAGGAGCCTGATGTGGGGCCCGATCCCATAACGCCGGGATCACGCCCTGAGCCGAAGGCAGACGCTTAACCGCTGTGCCACCCAGGCGCCCCTGTNCTATATTATTAACCAATAGATTCAACTGATGTTGAGTCTGATGTTTTGCCATCGTGATATTGTTTTGTGCTTGCCAGTTAAGCCAGAATGTTGGCCTTTTCTGATGCTGGGATCCAAAATATATATTTCTATGGCTATTGTCTTGACCAAATAACTCCAATGAAAATGAAAATAATGCCTTTGACATAAATTCTTTATTTTGTACCATTTGAACACAGAAAGGTGATGATATATATATTCTCAAAAATGTTTGTAAGTTTGTTCTTGTCTTTGTATATTAAGTCCACCTTATTTTAAAACATGTTTCCCTGCAGAAATATGACAACCATTGAGTTAAAAGCTTTGGGGTATCCTATCCTGATTTTGTCATGACTATCTCTTTCTCTCTCTGTCTCTCTCACCTTTCCATAGTTCAATTTTTAGTTTTACTGGTGGATGAATAGTTATGATAGCAAAACTACATTGTTTTATTTCTGTGTCATTACTACTATTCATTACACATTTGCTAGATTAAACAATACATTCAAATGAAATAATGAATTACATATTTTAAGAGCAGAGTGAACTATGTATTTGTTAAAGAAAATTATACTAAATCTTCATTGGAAACATTAGTCATACCTCATAGTGGAGTTAATTACATATAAATATTTTCTTGGGCAATGATTTGTTTTAGAAATAAAATAAAGTCCCTCTAAAGGATTTTATTATTATCTAAAAGTAATAATTGATTACATAGTACATTTCAAAATATATAAACAATCTAGTTTTGTTTTATTTAATTTCAACTATTTGATTTAAACTTCTTGATCTGATTTCAGCATAATATTATTTCAATCTACCTCACATTTCTATTTGGAAAAAATTACAAATTATTATCTATCTACATATATGTTTATGAGTTAGACTTGGAAAATCTAATACTTACACTCTGCTAGCTGAGAAAGCTTTAGGACAAGTCTAACTCTTTAGTCTTCTTATAATCAGTTCCTTAGTAAAAATCTATCATGTTAGTGACTTCCTTAGAACAACTTCCTTCTAAATTCTTTGCAGGTTTCTCATATTTCAAGAAGTTGGAAAACTGTAGAATGAATGGAAGACTGAATGTATTTCATTTCCAGTTAGATACAAACCAGATTTCAAAATGTTCATCTCAAATCCTACATCCAGCTGGGACCTACCTCTGTGATAGGGGTATCTATTTTTTTCTTTAAAAATATTAAAGTACCAGGTAACCCAAATATGTGGCAAATATGCTCTTAAGATAGCTTAAAGGGACAGGTATATTGGTAATTTTTTAAAGGATCTACAAATATCATTAGGATTATTTGACATTAATTCATATGGTACCTTAGTCCCTCTCTGATAGGCAGCTAGATATTAAGGGACATCATTATTTCTCTCAACCATGGGTATACAATTTTGTGCATCACTGCTTAGGTGACCTAACAGAGATTATACAAAAACTCAACTTATTAGCAGAAAGGATTTGGCAATGGGGAGGCGCGGGTGCAGTGTGGCCAAGAGTGAAAATGTAAACAGAACATGTAGATTTCATAATCTCCTTCTTGGTTAATGTACTATTCATTTAAGCAATAATATAGCTGCTTAAGAAGAGGTAATGTCAAATGTTAGCATTTAAAAAATAGACCCAACTCTTTCTTCCAACACATTTTAGTTCTTCCAAAAAAAAAAATGGTTAGGCTCTGCATCTCCATGTCAGATTTTCAACCAGTAATGTAGTGTTTCTCTTTACCTACTGTCTTGCATTAAATCACAGAATTTTTCCAGATAGAGCAGTAGAATGATTTAATCATCACACTTGCTATTTTTCTATCCTTTCTGAAACCACAGGTTAGATATGAGGGGCCTATTTGATCTTCCTTACCTTTGAGAAATAAGATTTGATTATTTGGTTTTCTAATGAGGGACCACATGATAGTTTTTCAGCTTATCATTTAGAAATGAAGCCTTTGGACTTTGAATAAAATAGTATGCAGTTTCTCCAGGGTACAAGGGACTCAGAAACATCTTTTCCCATGACAATTGTACATTAGTGAGCTGCTTTGCACCCAGTGTCCTGTTAAACAAACTGGACTATTCTGCATGTTCTCCATTATGTAAATGTAAAGGATTATGCTGATATATCATGAATGATAGTCTATAAATTATAGATTATGTATCTAAATAAATTATACAAATAGTGGTTGAAAGGACTGATTCTCGAACTAGACTACCCAGATTCAAATTGCAGTTTCAATACTTACTAGCTGTGTCTAGAAACGTTAATTAGCCTTTCTGTACCTTATCCATAAAGTGAGGACAATGATGGTTCCAATCTCATCGTGTTTTTTTTTTTTTTAATGAGGATTCATTAAGTTATTACTCCCAAAGTGTATGTGACTGGAGCATAGGAAGCACCCAATTAGCTATTACCATGTATAGTTCAATAAGAAAAATAAAGTCATACTTATCAACTGTCACTATTGTGTTTTTCCAAATATGGTCTATACCTTTATTGCACTAAGGAAGGCATGATTCATTTATTACTTTATGTACAATGAATTAGATATATTTTGACATATTTATGTAAGAAAGAATTTATCTCCATTTTAGATATTCTTATCTAACTGCAGTACTGCAATGATGTATGATTCCTGAAAATGTGAAAATGAAACCACTTGATATATTCTTTAAGGATTATGAGTTCATGGTTAGTAACAGGTAACTGAGCAGGTTTAACTACATGTTTATAATCATTAATATCACAACTGATAAATTTCATAAAGTGAAAGCATAGTGCATCCACTAAATTGGAGTTGCTTATACCTTTATTTAAACTTTTTATTTATTTTGAGACAATAGTCACCAAAGTTTACCATCTAGAAAAGATAGTCCAAATGAAATTTTGTTTAAAAGAGAGGTATCTTTAGAGGATTAGTCTCCCATAATGGAATTATTGATGATATGGCAGGCAGGCCCCTATATGTCAAACACCTGCTTTGTTCAGACACATTTAATGCATGAAGGAGCTATTATTAGCAGCAAGAAGATTCCAAGCCCTTGGCACAACCTTTGTCTTTGAAAGTGAAAAAGGGAATGGTGTCTCTTGCTTATTTTCTTCAAGCAAGACACTGTGACACAGTGCACTGCAGTAATTCTATTTAAATGATTGTGTTTAACTTAGTGTTCTCTACCACTCACTCCGCCTTTTCCATAATAGATACTGATGACAATTTGGCTTTTATAAACCTTTGGAGATCATGTCATACACAATGCCTGCCTGCACAATACTTATGTTACTTAAAGGTCAGTTATAATGTTTTTCCTTTTCTTAATTTCTTTCTTCCAAACTTAATAAAAGCACTTTGAAAAACTTGAGGTTATTATACTAGAAAAAATATGTACTTAGGTAGTCTATTTAGACATATAGTAGTAATTGCAAGATTTCAAGGATTTAATGTATTAGAATTTAGAATTCATCGAACCAGTGTGTGTCAGATTCTTGAATTTATATGAAATCTTACCTTCGGTTTTAACAGTTTCTTTTTTTTTAATTTTAATTTTAACATTTATTTACTTATTTATTTATTTACTATAAGTTCTATGCCCAGTGTGGGGCTTGAACTCATGACCATGAAATCAAGTTGCATGCTCTACCAACTGAGCCTGACAGGGGCCCTTGGTTTTAACATTTTCTTATCAATTTGGTTCACATAGTAAGTGCAGGGAAATTGTCTCTCCAGAATGTTGGAAAACGGGAATCAGAGATATTTTTTAGGTACCAGACATTTATGCTTTCTCCATGAAATAAGGATACAGTGTATCTGATGCTGAGTCTGCTTCACAGTACGTGAACACGTCCCTCATTAAACTGCTAGTCTGCACCTTTCCAAATGGTGACATACATTCAGAGTATAAAAGAACAGTGGCATAGCACAGGTTGAGTTTTCCAGACCTGGTGAGACCCTGCCATCCTTGGACAGGATCACAGGCAGCTACACGCCCTCACTGGGTCCTCCAGGGCCCAAAGTACAGGGACTGGCTGCATATGCTCTTTCTGGCTTGTGCTTCTTGCCACTTGAGCGGCTAATTAAATTGGAAACATAGTCTTACCTCACAGTGAACAGATAGGGTGGGATTTCTTCCTGCAAATCCATAGTCAACCTGAAATAATGTTAAAAGTTTTGGTCATTTTAGGAATAAGCTTGATGCCTGAGCAGGAATCAGGTTCCTGTTGCACTTGTATCCATTGACAGCATGGATTAACTGGTGCTCTGATCAGATTAAACTAAAGACAATAAATGAGCAAGGCATTCTGCCCGTCAAACAAAATAAAGAAAGTGTGAAAAAATATATAGAATGAGTAGAAAGACTTTATGGAGGATTCATTATTACAGAGTTATCTTGGCCTTACCCACAAGTCAATAATAGAAAATTTAGAATTAAAACTTTTAAAAAAAAGATTTTATTTATTTATTTGACAGAGAGACAGCGAGAGGAAACACAAGCAGGTGGGAGTGGGAGAGGGAGAAGTAGGCTTCCCAACGAGCAGGGAGCCCGATGAGGGGCTCGATCCCAGGACCCTGGGATCATGACTTGAGCTGAAGGCAGACGCTTAACGACTGAGCCACCCAGGAACCCCTAAAACTGATTTTCTATTTTACTAAGATCACTCTCAATACCATCAGGGTGTTCTAATGGCTCCACTGCTCATGAGCCTTGTGCTTAGCAGTTTAACTTCTGCTAGCCTTAGTGTCCTGGGTTTTTACAATGAGAGTAGTAATACTTAAAAGGATTGTTGGAAGCCTTAAATGAAATAATAGCTGTAAAACTGGGCGTGATAGTATGCACTAAATAAAAATTAGTTATTATTATTTATTTTTGAAGAGATACTACTATTTTAATTTTACAGAAAAGAAAGAGAATATTGGAGCTCAGATGGTTTCACCCACTAGACTAAGGTCACGCACAACTAGTATGTGGAAAGCTTCATTAAGCACAGGATTCAAATCAAAGTGGTTTTGAAAAGATTATGGAAAACTTAACAGAGATTCACCATAGTAAGGTCCTAAAACTGGTCCACTAATCTTACATTACTCAAATGTACATAGTCCCTTGATCCATATGGCATGTTTCTAACCCCAGATCTTGAATTCCTACTCAGTTGGGTGTTTTTCCTATTTTTAAATTTTAAAATTTGCAATATTTCACCATCTCCTTGTATGTGTATGAATAAGTTGTGGTATTTAACCCCTATGTCATCTGAAGTCCTCTTGTTCTTGAAGCTCTAAATAAGCTCTAAAGAAGATGAGTTTAGACTCCTATTCCATGCCCCATGGAAAATCCAATAGCCTTCTTAAGATTTCTCTAAACTCCCAATGGGTCTTGCATCTTCATGGTCACCTCTATCTCCATCCACTTTTCCCTACAACTTTTTTATTTCCTGCTCTGGTGTATACCCAAATGAGGAAATCCGTCTCCTTCTGAAGTATATGCCACATGTACAGTTTCACAAAAATAAATGTGCTCAGCAATGTGAATGTAGCACACTTTCCTCAGTTATAAGGAAGAACCAGAAACACCAACAGCTTAAAACTGAATATCACATGTACCCAGTTTTAATTTTTTTCACCTACCTTGAAGGCCATCCCTCATTGTTCTTCTCCTTTCTTGTTTATTCCCCACCACCCCATACATTCTCATAAATTTCTAATTTAGAAACAGTTTTCTCTCCTGTTGCTTTCCCTTCTACTACCATGTTCTCAGACTCTTATATTCCACCACAAGCACTTTATCAAGATATTTTCCTAATCTTAGACAATTTTCTCTTTGAAAGGAACATTTATCAGTTATTAACAAATGCACACACCATGACTGCAAGTCATTTCAACTCTTTCTGGATCAAGGAGGGGTGGAATTAAATAAATAGAATTAATAGAAAATAAAACAAAGCAAAACCCACAGTTAAAAGGTGCTTTTGTGGGAAAAGAGCTCCAAATCAAAGCTCAAAAGTTCTTTGAAAACATCTGTGTCCCCGGATATATTACCCTATGTGCTACTTGCAGAGGGGTATCATAGTTAAAATCATGGGGACAATTTCTGTCTTCTCCAAAACAAGCAATGGCTAACTACACAAAGCCCTTTTTCAGATTGTCTGATTTATCAGGTAAAGAGCAATTTGTTTATACGTAGAAGTGTTGAATCTCTCTTTTCCAATGGTAATAAAATATTGATTCTGAGATATGGTGTCTCTGAAAGCTCTGTGACAGGATTCAAAATTCCAAATATTATGGCTTCAATAGACATTTCTTCTGCATAAAACTTATATTTTGTGAATTTGTTCTCCAAGTTTGGGCTATACTTATTGGCTGTATTTAGGTCCTAGAAAAAGTGGCAGTTATTTCAGTTTTTTAAATTATAGTCTAAGACAATATGTTCTTATTACCTAAGGATCAACTGTAAAAATGAAGCAATTATTGTTATTAGCACCATTATTTCACTTTCACCTTTGTCTTGCATTGTTACTCTTCTATGGTTTTTGTTAAATAATCATTATATTTGTGTCATTCAGCTGATCATTCTGCCCCCTATTTTCTCAGAGCTTTAACTGTAACGTAGAATTTAAATATTTAAAACAGGCCTTCAATGACTTATTATTTAAATACTATAGCATGTAGATTGATGCTAAAGATTTCTACAAAGAGGCATTTCCTATTGCTTTTGGCAGCAGAAAGTCTTTAATTTTGAACAGGTTAAATACAGGATCATAAAACCAAGGAAGTTTTGAGAATCCACCTCCTTCCTAAGGAGACAGCCAAGAAGCAGATTTTTTCCTAACAAATTTCTAGGACAATGATTCTGAAATCTATCCAGGAGTCCATTCCATATTCACTGTATTTTCAGATTTATGTTACTGAGTATATTTCTCACTATTATTTCATCCTTATTGGAGTTGAAGTAAAATGGATTTCCTCAAGCCCCTTCACATTCCCCCACTGCCTAAGGAACAAGGCTCATTTGCTCCTCAGCCCTTATTCCTCCAAGCAAATCAATCCCCTCTTGATTAAATTCTTAGTGAATATCAACCTTAGCACCATTGCTAAATTCACAATTCCTTCCCAAACAAAGGCTACAGAGAAAAATACTAAACATGTAGAGGAGGTCTAATCATGAACTATTATTAGAGAATATTAACAAAGCCTGAACTCAAAACTCTAGGGCTTTAGTCATGGAGGGACTGTAAGAGTCCCTGGGGGGGTGGGGAAAGCTGACATTTGAAGCAATTTAATCAAAGCTTTTGCCATTCCCTCTTGGTTCCAGACATAATGTGAAGCTGTTTTAAATCATCGTGACCTCCATGCCTCAGAACCTTTGGAAAATTCAAAGCTGAGTGTTTAGCACCTAAAAGCCTCTGTATTTCCTTCTAACACGATGGAAATAAATTCCATATATGCATCATATTTTAGATATTCATCTGATCTTCTCTGGTGTGGGCTATCTGCTGACAATGCATGGTTCTTGAATAACACAGATAACACAACCAATGTGCCCTGCTCCTTGGTATACAGGAAATGAGGATGCTCACAGTACCCATCTCTATGAGTTAGCTCAATAAATTTGAATTGCTCATTAGAGTTCCAGTGCTTCATTGTTGCCTATATGTGAACAGCTTAAGTGAATAGGAATCAGATGGAGGGTGGGGGAGGACACACAGAGATTTCACATAATTCCTGTTGCCAGAGAAACCATTTTCTTGCTGTCTGGGCATGCACCGAGTAGCTTAGATCAACTGGAGGCTGAGCACAGCCCTTGCTGTGACTTTAGTAAAGAAAACAAACAGAAGGGAGAAAATGCTTACAAAGAAAAGCAGAATCAAATATTGAAATGTTCTTTTAATTAAATGGTTTTGTAGACTGGGCTTTGAAATGTCTTGCCCCCTACGATGGCTGTATCTGACTATACATGTGTTTCTGTGCCTCATGTTGATTATATTTCTTTTTCTGCCTGTGTCTAGAAGACCATGTTTTCATATATGTTTGCATACATTATACATATGTATGCTTACACAGCAATGTTCTTTATCTTTTTCCCTCTTTCTCTCCTTCCTCCCCTCCCCTTACATCACACACATGCACGTGTCACATCACACAACTGTGCTCTGTTTAACACATGGGAAACTTTTCTCAGGGGGTAAAAGGAAGAATATGGCAATAACATAGTTTGCTCACCAAAGCCAAAAAGAAATGACAAAAATTGAGGAAGCACAGGAGAGTACACACTGTGAATTGTACACTTATTTATTTAACACTTGGGTCTTTTTGATGAAGGATGGTTTCTAAGCATGAAAGAAAATCAATTAAGAATATATGAGGCGAGAGGCGCCTGGGTGGCTTAGTCGTTAAGCGTCTGCCTTCGGCTCAGGGTGTGATCCCGGAGTCCTGGGATCAAGTCCCACGTCCGGCTCTTCCGGTGGGAACCTGTCTCTTCCTCTCCCACTCCCCCTGCTTGTGTTCCCTCTCTCACTGGCTGTCTCTATCTCTGTCAAATAAATAAATAAAATCTTTAAAACGAAAAAAGAATATATGAGGTGAAATGTTCTCAATGCACATTTCCTCATATATTTTTAATTTTTTGTATACAAAATATATGTTGATTCTACTTCTGATACTACTGCTTCTGAAACTATGTAAGAAAAGCAAATAGTAGTAATAAACAGTTGTTTATGTATTTGTTAATGACATCTCTGAAAAGAGCTACTTCATATTTTGGAAGATTTCTTTTTTATTATTTTTACTATTTTATTTTCTTATTTTTGTTTGTTTTTATTTTAAATTTACCTGCATTAAAGGCTTTAATAAAGATTTTTTTTTCTTATCCTTTGGGGAAAGAGATCATTGGTAAATATCTTTGATATGTAGAGATTTCATAAGACT
>NC_048218.1:130197477-130247669 GCF_002007445.2 Ailuropoda melanoleuca | reverse complement strand
GGGGGGGGTGGGGAAAGCTGACATTTGAAGCAATTTAATCAAAGCTTTTGCCATTCCCTCTTGGGTTCCAGACATAATGTGAAGCTGTTTTAAATCATCGTGACCTCCATGCCTCAGAACCTTTGGAAAATTTAAAGCTGAGTGTTTAGCACCTGAAAGCCTTTGTATTTCCTTCTAACACGATGGAAATAAATTCCATATATGCATCATATTTTAGATATTCATCTGATCTTCTCTGGTGTGGGCTATCTGCTGACAATGCATGGTTCTTGAATAACACAGATAACACAACCAATGTGCCCTGCTCCTTGGTATACAGGAAATGAGGATGCTCACAGTACCCATCTCTATGAGTTAGCTCAATAAATTTGAATTGCTCATTAGAGTTCCAGTGCTTCATTGTTGCCTATATGTGAACAGCTTAAGTGAATAGGAATCAGATGGAGGGTGGGGGAGGACACACAGAGATTTCACATAATTCCTGTTGCCAGAGAAACCATTTTCTTGCTGTCTGGGCATGCACCGAGTAGCTTAGATCAACTGGAGGCTGAGCACAGCCCTTGCTGTGACTTTAGTAAAGAAAACAAACAGAAGGGAGAAAATGCTTACAAAGAAAAGCAGAATCAAATATTGAAATGTTCTTTTAATTAAATGGTTTTGTAGACTGGGCTTTGAAATGTCTTGCCCCCTACGATGGCTGTATCTGACTATACATGTGTTTCTGTGCCTCATGTTGATTATATTTCTTTTTCTGCCTGTGTCTAGAAGACCATGTTTTCATATATGTTTGCATACATTATACATATGTATGCTTACACAGCAATGTTCTTTATCTTTTTCCCTCTTTCTCTCCTTCCTCCCCTCCCCTTACCCCATCACATCACACACATGCACGTGTCACATCACACAACTGTGCTCTGTTTAACACATGGGAAACTTTTCTCAGGGGGTAAAAGGAAGAATATGGCAATAACATAGTTTGCTCACCAAAGCCAAAAAGAAATGACAAAAATTGAGGAAGCACAGGAGAGTACACACTGTGAATTGTACACTTATTTATTTAACACTTGGGTCTTTTTGATGAAGGATGGTTTCTAAGCATGAAAGAAAATCAATTAAGAATATATGAGGCGAGAGGCGCCTGGGTGGCTTAGTCGTTAAGCGTCTGCCTTCGGCTCAGGGTGTGATCCCGGAGTCCTGGGATCAAGTCCCACGTCCGGCTCTTCCGGTGGGAACCTGTCTCTTCCTCTCCCACTCCCCCTGCTTGTGTTCCCTCTCTCACTGGCTGTCTCTATCTCTGTCAAATANTCTCTTCCTCTCCCACTCCCCCTGCTTGTGTCCCTTCTCTTGCTGGCTGCCTCTCTCTCTGTCAAATAAATAAATAAAATCTTTAAAACGAAAAAAGAATATATGAGGTGAAATGTTCTAAATGCACATTTCCTCGTATATTTTTAATTTTTTGTATACAAAATATATGTTGATTCTACTTCTGATACTACTGCTTCTGAAACTATGTNGAAAAAAGAATATATGAGGTGAAATGTTCTCAATGCACATTTCCTCATATTTTTAATTTTTTGTATACAAAATATATGTTGATTCTACTTCTGATACTACTGCTTCTGAAACTATGTAAGAAAAGCAAATAGTAGTAATAAACAGTTGTTTATGTATTTATTAATGACTCTCTGAAAAGAGCTACTTCATATTTTGGAAGATTTCTTTTTTATTATTTTTACTATTTTATTTTCTTATTTTTGTTTGTTTTTATTTTAAATTTACCTGCATTAAAGGCTTTAATAAAGATTTTTTTTTCTTATCCTTTGGGGAAAGAGATCATTGGTAAATATCTTTGATATGTAGAGATTTCATAAGACTAAGTGTTTATTAATGAATTCCTTGATATGTTTCACTGCATGTAGAAATGAATGCTATATACTTGTGTTGTCTCCACTTGTATACAGTTTTAATCAAATGTCTTTGCCATTTTATGTTATATTTTGTCTTTTGTCCTTGCTCTACTTGTCCCAACAAACACACCAAAACTGTAACCATGTCCTATTTATGTTCACAAATATTGTACCAAACATAGAGCCTGTATGGAATAAGTACACAAGAAATATTTACTGAAAAAATGAACCAATGAATGAAGCAGAACTTTAACCCAGAGAGATAACTTTATGCTCAAGATAACGTTATATATTGGGAGTAAATTAGGATATGAAATTCAGGGTTTCAAATTGCCATATTATAGCAATCATAAGACATATTTCATATTTTTAGATGCACCAAGAAAAAATATGGCAATATTGAAAAAAGAAGAAATGTTTGAAATAAGAAAATCATGGGTTTTCAAATACAGTCTCATATTACAGAAATTGCAAAAAATATTTTTTTTGAAAATAAAATCAAGGAAAAATGTTTCTCTTTTCAATTCTTTCTGATTCTAGTCTAATGTTTTTCTCTTCCTCTGTAAACTCCAGTCTTTGTTGAAATGCTAAAATCTCCCTCTGTCTGAACAATTATTACATGCTAATTTCACCTGCCCTGGGGATATGGCCTAATTTACATTCCTTTTTAATGACCCATCTTCTTCCAGCCAACACAGGTAGAGAATTGCTGATAGGCTTAAAGCATTTGTACTAAAATTATTTAGATAATGTTTTCTTGTCATTCACTTACTTTTGCTTTCTATTTGTCTTAGAGGAGATGGAAGAATTTAAATTCTCTTTTTGATTTTTGCTATTTTCTACATGTTTCCTTCTCCTTTTCTTTCAATTCTTTTAATCTCTCTCTTGCCTTTTGTCCATGGATTACACAGATCACAGTAGAAACTATTAAAGATCCCCATGTAATAATCCTCATCATTTCTGAGTGTAGACTTTGTCATTCAGTATGATTTTTGGATTTGGCATTACCAGCGAAAATAAATTGATTCATTTTTACTCTTTTGTATATCTTGATGAAAAGTTTAATTCCCATAAAGGTCTCAATTCAGATTTCAATAAACTGAAGAAAAGTGTTTTGTCACCGACTCCACTCCAGTTAGCGTAGCTGATGAAAAAGAAAAGATATTGCAGCCTTAGCTTGCACTGGGAATCAACGCCTTCTTGTGTTAGATTTTTCATTATAAATGCAATTGACAGAGGTGTCTATTATAAGCTATTTGTTATACAATCTTTATAAATAGCTCTCATCATGTATAAGACAAGTCTAAATTTGTTTGGAAATAGCTTCTTAAGACACCCTGCTGTGGCTTCCTCCCAGTGCCAGGCTGGCATTCAGTGGGGGAGTCAGACACTTTGAGCAACTTTAGCTCGTCATCTTCCTATCAGCTTGAAATGATGTGCATCACATCCAGCTTAAATGATCCCCTTTAAGTGGAAACGTGGTTCATAGATAACCATATACAATTCAGCAATATGTAGCTGTACTCTACATCATCTAAGATGAATCTTGTTTAGATTTCTTTGGGGGAACATCTTGCTTAGCTATTTTGGTTGAAATCACCACCATTTCTGTTTCTTCTAACTTTAATTTGACTTGCACTCCAGTGGAGAAAACTCTTAAAGCTCAAACGTGCAATTGACTATTTTCTCTAAAGACTAGTGTGTATAAGGAAGATAGAAAGCTTAGGACTCTTCAAGTCTTTGGTCCCATATTTCTATTCAAATGCAAGTTCAGAAATACATTTCAAAGACAAATATAAATGATGTTTGGATTATCCACCATTTTGGATTATACACACCACTGCTCTCCATTACTGTAAGTAATTAAGAGCTTTCTGATACAAAAAAAAGTGTTCCCTTAAATGCCGACCCTCTCTCCTATCAAACTTTCACAAGAACTTTAATAAATGAGACTGACTGATTATAATTCCACCTCCTTTCTCTCCTCAGTCTCTGGAGGAAACATTCAAAGGCAGTAACATCCTGCAAAGCACTTAGAAAGTGGGGAAGAAGAGAAGCTGGGGACCTGAATAATGAAGGTTCCATGTCAGTTCTTGATATTGGAAAATTTTCAACACCACATTTCCAAGGGTCATATAAGAAAATACGGCCTTGAGGGGAAAATGTACAAAACAGAAATAATCTGGCAAATATCTAGATATGACAAAGTCATAGGACAGAAGCAGACTATGAGGATAATACAACCCCCCATTCCACTCCAGCCCCTATTTTTACAAATGAAAAAACTAAGACATCATAAAATCACCCTTCCCACGTAATAATCACTGCTTCTCTCTGCAACCTCTATACATTGCCCATAGTTCTAATGTTGCTTAATTATTGCTGTTATTTTCACTCTTCTGCAATTATCAGTTTGCCTCTGATACCTCTCCTAGTTCTTTGATGTGCGTAATCTAGCTTGATTTGATGTTCATTACCTGCTCCCTCTTCCAAATACGGGGTTCTGCGCACACCTGTACTAGGACCTGGAAATCCCCAAGAAAGTTGTACTCAAAGAGAATTATGTGGGGCAGATGTAGTATTTAAAATTAGCCAGGATGGGGTGCCTGGGTGGCACAGAGGTTAAGCGTCTGCCTTCGGCTCAGGGCGTGATCCCGGCGTTATGGGATGGAGCCCCACATCAGGCTCCTCTGCTATGAGCCTGCTTCTTCCTCTCCCACCCCTCCTGCTTGTGTTCCCTCTCTCGCTGGCTGTCTCTATATCTGTCGAATAAATAAATAAAATCTTAAAAAAAAATTAGCCAGAATCCCGATTTTGATGGTTATCTTGCTATGTGAATTTGGGCTAGTTACTAACTTCTCTGAGTTTCAGCTATCACTTTTGTGAAGTATTTGTGATCTTATATCCTATGAGGATTGAATAATATAATATACACTTATTATGTAGTAATGTACTTGCTAGCAGAAGTAACCATTCTTTAGCAATGGCAATTTAGCATGAGACCAACTCTCATGAAAGTTCCCTTCCTTGTTTAGGTCTGAATTCACTTTCCTGGATATGTTACTAACTTAGAAAGTTCTGTCTGAAACCTCAATGACTTCCGGTTTTGTGATCTAAGAGTCATGAAAATACTGTGTTCATCCGGCTGGATATAGAATTGACATAAGAGAAAACCTGTGGTACAGGGTCAATACTGGGAAGTAATGAGTGAGCAAGGTATTTAATGTGTAATCTAAGATACTAAGACTGGGGCAAAAAGTCAATACCAAAAGGTCATGTGTAAATGCCAGGAGCCAAGCACAATAGGTAACAGGAGATAAAGCTGAGAACAGTAGCTAAAGATGAGAAATATCTAAGGAATAAACACAAATTCTGCTGGACGACCATCTTTTTCCAGGCCTATTTTTAACTCAGCACCTGAGAAAACAAAACTCACTGAGGACTGGAATAGCAAATGCAATTTGTACTGTGTGTTCTAGCTTGTTTTGGTGTTTAGTGTAAGTTGGAAAATACATGGGAACTGACATGGTGGCCTTAGACATGGGAAAAGTGCGATGAATACTCTAAAGGAGACACAACTAACCTAGACCCAGACATGTCTGAGAAGGCATCCCGTGTGACATCTCGGGTAGGTATTGAAGTGCACATAGGAGTTTAGAAAAGAAGGGGATAAAGGGCATTCCACCGGAGAAATGATACCTTGCAGAGGCCCAAAGACAGCAAAATGGCAAGGAGTTCATCTACCTGAAACACAAGTTGTGTGTGTGTGTGTGTGTGTGTGTGTGTGTCTGTGTGTGTGTGTTGCAGGTGGGGCAAGGGAGGCCTGGGCTGTCGTTGGGAGAAATGAGGTTACACTGACTGGAAGAATCCATCTGAGTAGAGGCTTTGTATGCATGGTGAAGATGTGAGATTTTAGTCTGAAAGCAATAGGGGGTTTTTGAGAAGTTTTAAGTAGGGTAGCAACATAATCAGATTTATGTTATTTTAAAATCAACCTGTTGGTGGTGTGGTAAGTGGACTTAAAGAGGGAAAGTTAAGTCTTTTACAAAAATATAAGTGCAATGTGATGAGGACTTAACTAGACTAACAGCAAGGATAGAGAGAAGACAGGTGGGAGAGATATTTGTAATGGGGAAGAGTTTGACTCAGTAACTTCATGAAAAGTAGAATATGGAACTAATTTTTTTTTTAAATGTGTGAATATGAGAGATCCAAAATGTATGTACATGCTTTGGAGACATTGACACTTGGGTTTTTATCCTGGCTCTGGTAATTACTATTTATGAGACAGGGTTTACTCATGCATGAGATGGAGTTAATAATAATACCAATCTAAAGGGCTGATGTGAAGGTGAGCGAACATGTGGGAATGGTTCACCACTCAGCAGGCACCCAATAAATAGCAGTTTTTGTTGGTATTATTAAAGATGCACTTCAAATATAGAGGGCCTGTATTTAAAGACACTTAATTAAACTTCTTTTTCTAAACATATTCTCCCATTATGTCCCAAGTGGGTTGTATGACATCTAGGATAAAATGAATTCACATCTGCTATTAAAATACTTAAAAGAATGCCTGGCATACAGTAAGCACTATTTGCTCATTGATTTAAATACATAAGTAAATAAATATCTCGTTATTTACTGTGTGGTCAGTTCACTCTGCCATCCCGAGAAGTTGGAAAAGGCTCCGAATCCTTCTTGAAAGACACTGGCTCCAAAATTAGAGAGACTTTTATTGGCAACCTAAACCTATTGTAAAGTTCACTTATCAGGAAATAAACCATAAAGTGGATATGGGTCATCATTTCTTTTCATTGAGTTCTTTCTGTCTGAGTTTTAGGAATGATTTCCAGTCTTTTCAAAGAAAGCCACAAATGTGGATGCATTTGAGTGAACAAAATTTTAGTTGATAGCACAGATTGAAGATAACATTTATGACTGTTAAATAAGAACTGAATTATGAACGTTCAGCCCTGGCGGTCCCCATCAGTGGGAGATCTGCATAGAACCTACTTAATTCTTTCAAATTCTGCTTCAGGCCAAGATATGTCACTATATTTTTTCATCTTGATAAGTCTTCAAAGAGGGATTATATAGGTGGCTATAGATGAATCTTATAAAAGGAAACAGTCTGCTGTGATTTTAAGAGATAAAGGAATAACCTTTACTTACATTTTACTTTTAAATAGTTTTTCTTTCCATTTTACTATTTTGGAAGTATCTCATACCAGACTGCATTAAGCTCCAAGGTTAAGGCTAAAGTATTTATGGAAGTAAAATTAGGGTAGAGATTGCTTTTGCCAAATAGTAATGAAATCTAGGTATGTAAAAACAAGATTATCTCATTAAAGCAATAATAAACACAAAAAGATATTAGGGGCCAGATGGAAATTCAAATAGGAAACTCTATAATAGGATATAAGAATGCAAATCACCCAGAGAAGAGTTTTTGCACATTTAAATGTGGTTGCTTGTGTCATAAAAAGACATACACATAAAATACAATCTGTTAAACTATTTGTATTTGAATCATAAGAATTTCTAAGTAGAGAGACAACAATGTTTATTTGAGAATCAATGCCTATAGGTATGATGTTACATTTAAGATGAGTATTAAGTGTAAAGTTTCAAGTACTGTCTGGCATGAGTTAGCATATTTTAGAGTCAGAGGTTATAATTACACTAAAAGTCATATTCAGGCAGAATCAATGAGTGTAATTTCAAACTCACCATTTTATCTTATTTTGGAGAATAGTTCTCTCACTGTTATCTTCCCTTTGTTTCGGGTTTTTTGTTTGTTTGTTTTTTGGGGGGTTTTGTGTGTGTGTGTGTGTGTTGTTTTGTTTGGTTTTTTTTTTTTTTCCTTCCCTTAGTCCTATGTGGTCTTTTTTTTCTTTGTTAGTTTACTTATTCTTTAATTTTGGTATTTCATTTACCACTAGTCCTCCAAACACTTGCCTTCCTATTTCCTGAATTGGCAGGGTGGGTAGCTCTTTGAGGAGATAAACCCAGCTGCACTCAGATATTAGATGGGGGTTTCAGTGACTAAAAGTTTCTTTGATTATTTCACAGGATACATTGCAGAGCTAGAAGTGAGAATTCAGTGCAAAGGAGGCTAAAATATACTTCTGGACAGGCAAAATCATTCCCACTGTCCTCCAGGGTTCACTGTCCCCCAGGATCCACTGTCCTCCAGGGTCCACTGCCCCCCAGGATCCACTGTCCCTCAGGGTCCACTGTCCCCCAGAGTCCACTGTCCCCCAGGATCCACTGTCCCCTGTGATCCACTGTCTCCCAGGGTACCACCACATTAGAGCCTGGTGAGGCCTGATTCTTGGCCCCATTGGCCCTGAGTTTGCTCACATAAGACACTCTTTACTTTGTTGTTGCTGTTTTCCTTCTTAAAATGCTCTTCCCAAACATTCAAGGAAAACAAAAGAAAACAAAATAAAACCCTATACACTGCTTCAGGGTTGATTCCAATTCCACCACCTTCACCAAGCTGTCTCCTATCTTCCATACTTGCCTCTTATATTGATCTCCTACTTTAATATGAGTTTATGACTGACATTGTTGCCTAATTGTTTTGTGCTCATTAATCTTTGCCTCCTCAAATTAATATAAATTCTTTAACAATAGAAATTATTCCGTGTAGATACAAACATATTTGTGTAATATATAGACAATTTTTAATACCTTTTTTACAATTTTTATTGAGGTATAATTGACATAAAATGTTATGTTAGCTTCAGGTGTACAATATGATTTTATATTTGTATACATTATGAAATGATCACTCTAGTTAACATCCATTACCATACATAGTTATAAAAATATGTTCTTGGGGTGCCTGGGTGGCTCAGTTGGTTAAGCGTCTGCTTTCAGCTCACATCACGATCCCAGGGTCCTGGGATAGAATCCCACATCGGTCTCCTTGCTCAGCAGGGGACCTGCTTCTCCCTCTCCCTATGCCTTGCTGCTCCCCCTGCTTGTGCTCAGTCCCTCTTTCTCTGACAAATAATAAATAAAATCTTAAATTTTTTTTCTGATGATGACTTTTAAGATTTATTCTTTTAAAAAAAATGTTATTTTAGGGGCGCCTGGGTGGCACAGCAGTCAAGCGTCTGCCTTCGGCTCAGGGCGTGATCCCGGCGTCGTGGGATCGAGCCCCACGTCAGGCTCTTCCGCTGTGAGCCTGCTTCTTCCTCTCCCACTCCCCCTGCTTGTGTTCCCTCTCTCGCTGGCTGTCTCTATCTCTGTCGAATAAATAAATAAAATCTTAAAAAAATAAAAATAAAAAAATAAAAAATGTTATTTTAATTAATTTATTAATTAATTTGTTTATTTATTTGAGAGAGCAAGAGAGAGCACAAGCAAGGTGAGGGGCAGAGGGAGAAGCAGACTCCCTGCTGAGCAGGGAGCTGGACATGGGCTTGATCCCCAGACTCTGGGATCATGACCTGAGCCAAAGGCAGACGCTTAACAGACTGAGCCATCCAGGTGCCCCAAGATTTATTCTTATAACAACTTTCAAATATGTAATATAGTATTATTAACCATAGTCACCATGTTGTATATCACATCCCCATGACTTATCTATTTTATAACTGGAAATTTACACCTTTGACCCCCTTCATCCATCTTGCCCATCCCCAACCCCCCCCCCCCCCCCNACCCCCCCCCCACTCTGGTAACCACCAATCCGTTCTCTATATCCATCAGTTTGGTTCTTTTTGGTGTTCTTTCTTTCTTTGTTTTTGTTTGTTTGTTTAGATTTTATAAATAAATGAGATGATATAGTATTTTTCTCTGACATATTTCAGTTTTCATGTCTTCAGATGGCAATCCGTGTTGTTGCAAATGACAATATAATTTTTAATCTCTTAAAATGACTTGAAGTACTGGGTTTAAAGCTTAAACTAGGAACTTTACATCTGTTTGTCAGCATCACCTAGTGACTCAATGTTAACTTCCAACTAGAACTCAGCTATTTGTGCTTCTTGCCCAGTTGAGAAATTAATGGACATTACTTGCTATGCTTAGCAGTATCTACCAAAGAGAACAGGACAAAGAGATAGCAGACTACCATTTATTAAAAACTAGAAACACACCACTTAAGGTATCATTTACATGAGAAAACTGGGTTTTCAGGCACTTTCCACTGCCTGGAAATATTCAGTTAAAGATAGGTTAACCCGGTCACTATGTTTTCATAGGGAAAACGCATCTCTCTTGTTTCAGTTTTCTCCCTTATTCTCCGGGAAAAAGTTGGCTCACGTGACCAAAGAGTACTCACCCAAACCCAGGCTTACAAACAAAGTCAGAATCAGTTTCTTCACAGTTCACAGTCCACGAGAGAAGCATGTCATCATCATTTGAAAAGTGACTCTTAAGGAGAGTCTCCTAAGGCGAAAACCAGTGGTTTCTGACTTTGTTTATCCATGTTTTGGAAGCTGGGGTGCATGGGTAAACCAGCTTTCCCGTCTACAAAAAAGGAAAGAAGTTCCAATTTGCAGTGTTTGCCAATTCCTGTGGTATAACTATGCCTACTATGGCTGATTTCAAGTCACCAGTGGTTTTAATAGTCATTTCATAAAATTCCCGGATATTTAACAATTCACCCACAAGCCAATTCAAGCCTGCTTTAGCTTACTAGTGGACTTAAAATTAATGAACAGGATTGAAAAGTTTGCTGAGAGCTTTAGCAGAAAGCAAGGATTCAGTATTTTATTCTTCCTTCTATCCTTTACTCTCTATTAAGTTAGATTAAAAGACCCTGACTCAAAAAGAGAAAGGACTTTGAACATATAAAAAGTAAGAGCCACTGGTTTTCATTGTGCACAACTCTTATCACGGGCTCATCACATCCTTTGTTAATCCAGCTATCTTCCTCTCCTCTTGAGAATAAGATCTATATATTTTTCATCTTTGTAGATCAATGACTGATACACATATGATCTCAAACATGTTTAGTAAGTGAATGAGTGATTTTGTGACCATTTTGTGATACTTTTTTTAAAAAACCTACATCCATGACAATTCTGTGAAATAAGTTATTACTGAAAATGTGGATATACCATTTTAAAAACAACTCCTTTAAACAAATTCCATAGTTTCCCATTTTTGAGTCTTTTCCCCTAGATTTTCTAGTTAGATGAGTTTGGACAGATTCCCTAATAAGTCTCATTTTTTCATTTATAACATGGGAAATCAGGAAAACTATTTTCTAGTCTCCACGTTAGCAATTGGTGTCAGTCTGACTGCAAATTTCATGCTTTTAATCATGACATACCCATTTTTGACATATGTGTGCATGTGAAATCATAACAAAATTTCATATATAAGTGAATACCAGTGTGTTACTATCGTGGTTGTATATTAGCCACTGAGACATGTAACTTACCAGGGTTATCAACAGAATATAATTCATTAACTAATTTTGTTTCTCTAGTCCCAAGCTGTTCACTGAAGGAAAAAAATATACATTTGGATCAATGTCTTGAAAATTACATATTCCATTTTATTTGAGTAAAAGATATATAACAAAGTCATGGCAAATAAAATAGGTTTCAGGCAACAAGATACAAGCTATAAATTGCCCTAAAAATGGCACTATTAATGTACAATTTATGCATTTGTTTCACCATATACTTCACATTTGAGATGCTTGACTTGTGACCAGTACCTAAGAGAAGTGATTTTTGGCTCATGGACAATCCATTGTTGCATCTAGAACAGTCCATATCATCTTCACAATCAGAGTTATGGAGATGGAAACCTTTTCCAGTACCCAATCAACATGAAATGAGTTAGCCTCTTTCAGTAGCAGATGAGAAATCTGAAAGCTTCACACATCTAATTTCAAAATGTTTGCAGCAAAACCTGCACCACTAATGTCTTTCTTTTAACCCTCCCACTTGTGTTACAGTCTAATTCTACCACCAGAAACGAGTTGGAATTATAATCCACCCAGATGTTGATATACTAATAGCAACGTATTCAAGACTGACATGGTGTCTTCTTATGGATGAATTTAAGAAATAGAAGCTTTTGCAACTATAAGCTGAGCAATGTGCATATTCATTGAAAAATACTATTTTCCCAGGCAGCAACGGAGTCTTTTGTATGGTTATGGGATTTTCGAAACTTTATTTTCTGACTTCCTTTGGTATCACTTTCCTCTGGTTTTCTCCCTACTTTTGGCTGTGCCTTCTTCCTTTGTCTCCGCAGTCTTCTTTCTCATCCTCCTTAAAACTAAGTAACTAGTTTCCTTTACTATTTTTCAACTTCTGAAGACTTAGACCCTCACACATTATTCATCAGGATTTCTCTATAAACCCTGCCTGGGTGATTCCTCTAAGCCTATGATTCTAATGGTCACTTATAAATGGTGATTCTGTATGTTCCTCCAGCCCCAGACTTATTTATCCAGCTGCATGGCAGACACTCCCACCAGGTTGTCCATGGTCATTTTAAACACACCATCTCCAAAACTGAACTTACCATATTTCCAACTCCATCGGCAGTTTTATAATCCACCCCGTCAGCCAAGAAATAGTCCTGAAATTTATAATAGATGCTTCCTTCCCACATTCAAATCCAATTACCCAAAGTCCAGGGGATGGGGAAGTACAATCCCATCTTATCTGAAAAGAAAAATGAATTGGATTTTTATGAACAGTCTTTCTGATCTTTGTGATCACGGTAGACAACATTTTTATTGTTTTTGTTTACCAAATGGTTAATATGATAAGTATTATTCTAATTATTTTACATGTATTAAATAACTTAATCTTCATAACAAAGTAGCTAGAAATTTGCTTTTCTTATGCCCGTTTCATAGTTAAGGACTCTGAGACATTACTCTATTTAGTGAAAATGCCTAAGAGAAAAATAACTAAGTAAACCATGAAATATTAGGAATCCTCACCCTTGTTATAAAGTTTTACTGGTATGTTAATACATTATTGCTCTTGATAGGTATTGTTCAAGTCATAAGAAACAACATAAATTATTTTGAAAGGAAAATTAATTTTGCATTTTTGCCTTATTCTCTTGCTTGCTTTTTCCTTCAATACACATAGGTGATTTTTAGAATATTATTTCAAGTGGTAATCAAACTTCGGCAAATGAATAATTTATTTCCCCTTAGAACAACCATGGATACTGTCAATGTTTTTGGAATACCAAATGACAGATGTAGTTCTGATATCCAGTAGAGTACTCCAGACTTAATTGCACAGAAACACCATACCATTTGTGTTCTGATCACTCTCCAACATTTATTCTCTTCTCAAGGGGAATTCCCTCCTTCCCTTAACTTTGCCTGGAATTATTAACATTCATCAACAGGAGAATCCTGGGAAGTTTTAAATAGAAATGATGCATCATGGCAATTGTTGTTCATGTGAACTTTAGGGAAATTCCAAAAAGCTAGTGTCTTATTGTGTATTTTAAGTGACAAATTAAGCCCAGTTTAAGGAAAAGCTAATACATGATTATGAGAAATCCTTTTAATTGGCGATATTTGGAGGAATAAAGAAAGCATAGGTCTTTTTAAATTGACATTTTCTTTTTTTTAAAGATTTTATTTATTTACTTATTTGACAGAGACAGTAAGAGAGCACAAGCAGGGGGAGCAGCACAGGGAAGGGGAGAGACAGTCACCCCGCTGAGCAGGGAGCCCGATGTGGGGCTCCATCCCAGGACCCTGGGATCATGACCTGAACCGAAGGCAGATGTTTAACCATCTGAGCCACCCAGGCACCCCCAAATTAACATTTTCTTAACCTATATGAAGCCTAGGCTAATTCATAAAACATAAAGTTTATGAAGGAAGAGGAGGGCGAGAAGGAAGGCAAGAAAGGAGAAGCCATTTTGGTCTTCATTAACTGAACTTAAGAAAATTCTAGGCACGAATCTCATTTTATCTCTGACCTCAACGTGTCCATACCCTATTTAAGACTGAAAACATGAATTAAACATCCCTTGGTTTCCAAAGAGCAAATGAAAGAGAAGCATCATCAAAATAGGGAAGACCTGTGGTCTTAAAGGCACTCCAGCGTACCTTTTTATTACAAATATAACCACATTTCCATTACATATTTTGAATGGAATAATATTATTTTCAAAGTCCCTCTGATTTTTCCTAAAGAGGATGCCCCATACCAAATGTACCCAGTGAAATAATCCACCTACTGAAGTCTTGTTTTCAATCAAAATGGCAGAGTACTAATCAAACCAGCCAGATGTTATATAATAGGCATACAAACTGAAGCCTCAGAAACAAATATCGTTTAGTGAAAAAAGATTTCAGCCTCTAACTCTATCCTCTAATTTACAGTTAATGTTTAGTCTTTCTCACCATAAACTCTTTATAATGGGAAAACTGAAGAAATCCGAACATTTAGATTTTTAACAGTGTATGTTTCAGTGTTATAGAAACAAAATATATACTTTACAAAGAATTATTTTTGGAGCTTTAAAAATTTTCTCCCATTTGTTTAGGTCAAAACTCATCCCGTTTGACAGGCAAAGTGGATTTGAGAGAAAATGAAGTCTGTGCAAGGGTGTCATAGGAATATACAGAAAGGTCTCAGAATAAGAAATGGAAACTTCAAATTAGTGACATGACTTTAGGGCAAGTGCAACAGCATTCATAATCATTTTATATTTTGTAGTTTATTCCATCATTACACATCTATATCTTAATGATTAAATATTTTTAATCATTTGATCAAACAGAAAATGGCCAATATATATTATTTGTAGGTTCACTAATTTGTTCACATTAGTAGAACAGAGTTGACTAGAAGAAACAAAGTTTTGAATGATGTTTTAGATTAAGAAACTGACAGACTTTCACTAAAGTCCTGGTTAAAAAAAGAGTTCACAGACTGACTCTCAAACACCAGTGATTTGCCTAAGATTTTCGTGAAGTTGGAAAATAAAGAGGCAAGTTCTAGGCAGCAAGCATATCTAAACAAGGAGCCTCTAAACTCATTTTAATTTGACTCATCAAATTGCTGAGTAATAAGGATACTTTGTGAACTGTCTGCTATACTGACCATGTTTCATGACAATTCAGCTGGGCAAACATGGACTCGAGCGCAAAACAATTTATCAACAAAGAGAATCCTTATCTCTTTATATTAAGTGGTGGATGTGATAGAAATGTGATAGAAACAGAGCACAGTCAAATGTAATCTGACTTGCAACTGTTCTGTCAGCCTCATTAGATAGCAAAACTAATAGGTTCTTTGCTTAGCTCACTGGCTCATGCATATTCTTTGTTGCCTGGCTTTTATTCTCTAGAAAAGAAGACAATTTATTACACAGTACATAAATAAAATAATTTTAGGTCCGAGTGTTTTGCTTCATAATTCCTATTTAACTAAAAGGAATTTCTTGTTTAGAGAGAAATTAATAATTTTTGTTATAATAGGTTCTGTTCTCAGTCAGGGGAGCTTGTATTCTTGCTTCCATGTAACCTAATTTTTTGTTGTTGTTGTTGTTTTTTGATTTTTGGTTTTTTTCCATGTAACCTAATTTTTTGAACTTTATTTTGGTAGAACACTTATATGGATATTTTTATAATTTTTATAAATTTCCTGGGACTCTAATCTTTTTACGGCCTCCTTATAGATTTTTTGACATCCAGATAAAAGATAAGAAATTTAACAAATGGGTGCACAAGTGTTACATATTTTTACAAAAATAATACAAGATTCTGACTTCATGTTCTGTGAGGAACCTTGATACACATTAGCTGAATAAAGTAGCAAAATGTGCGATAAGACTCCAAATACAAGGACGAATTCAATGTATAATATCAAAGGCAGATTGTATTATGTCAACTGAGTTTGACAAACTCATTTGCTTTCACTGATGTAGCTTATTAGAAACATGAAAATAATTTCCTATGACTTCACTGTAATTGAAAGCATTCCTTATACATATATATGCATATATTATAAATATTATACATTTATATATTATATAGTTATATATATAATATTAACATTATCTGAAGATAAACTTAAAGGCACTTGATAATCATGGAAAGCATTTCTGGTTTAAACTGATGACTATCAAGTTGCTAATAGCAAGTTCCTACTTTCTCTCCTAATTTCCTAAAGAAAGAATTTGTACACATGAATGAGGTGAAACCCTTTAACAGTCCTGTGAGGAGGAATGAACAGGTATAGATTTTTCTAAAGCTAGAGAAAAATAATTATAGTATATCTCATAATCTCAAAAAGTTCATCCATCATTTAAGTATGAGAGGACAGGAGAAGGGCAATGTAGACATAGTGAAGAGAAATGTAGTACCTTAAAGACCTGAAAAAAATTGCAAAGCTCACAAAATTATTCATTATAGGAAATGGCAGAACGTTTTAGAAAATGTCCATTTTACTTTCACAGCAAAGTTAAAAAAGACATCTTCCCTCTGAGAGGAGGATGGGAATTTATTTATATTCGTGGCAGGTTTTTTTCTGGTATTACTATTATGTGTTAGATTTTGTGCTAAGTGTAATAGAGGCACAATGCCATTTAATTTTTTATAAGAAGTTTAGGATAAATAGTAGTAGTATCCCCATTTTAAAGATGAGAAAACTGAGGCTTTCAGAAATTTAATAATTTGGCTAAGAGGAAAAAAATTGTAAGTATATAGCTGGAATTGAAATTCTGTCACTCAGTCTCAAATATCTAAAGCACTTAAAACCTATTTTATACTGTTTTTTATCAAAATAAGAAAGCAGACTGAGGGGTAAGCTCAAATGAACATTGACTAAGCCTCCATAAGCACAGACTCCAACACAAATACATAGTAGGTTTATATTTCCATGGATATAATAAATGGCAGACTTATCAACTCAGCAATGTAGAGGACAGACATCCAAAGAGTCCTTGAATGAAAAGAAAAGAAAATGTTTTTTTGTTGTGTTTTGTTTAGTTTAAGATTTGTTTATTTATTTTCAAAGAGAGAGAGAGAGAGAACAAGCGGGAGGGGCAAAGGGAGAGAGAATCCCAAGCAGACTCCACACTGAATGCGGAGACCGCTGTGGGACTCGATCTTACAACCACAAGATCATAACCCAGGCTGAAATTAAGAGTCAGACACTTAACCAACAGAGCCACCCAGGTGCCCCCAGAAAAGAAAATGTTAAAAGAGATTACATATGAAATCAAAATGATGAGGGAGAAGATAGTAGAAAGAAAGAGAGTAGAGTTTCTGTTGACAAATAAAAGTTTAATCTTGGTATATGGTATTAAAAATATATGATCCAGGGACGCCTGGGTGGCTCAGTTGGTTAAGTGTCTGCCTTCAGCTCAGGTCGTGATCTCGGGGTCCTGGGCTTGAGTCTCACATCAGGCTCCCTGCTCAGCGGGGAGTCTCATTCTCCCTCTGCCTGCCTCTCCCCCTGCTTGTGCTCTCACTCTCTCTCTCTCTCTCTCTGACAAATAACTGAATAAAGTCTTTAAATATATACATATGTGTGTGTGTGTGTGTGTGTGTGTGTGTGTGTGTGTGTGTAATCCACATGGTACCCACTGTAGTTGTGCAAACTGAAAAGCATCCAGTGACGAAAGCGAAGTAAAGGCTAGGCTGATAGTGGNTCCAGTGACGAAAGCGAAGTAAAGGCTAGGCTGATAGTGGCCCTGTAGGGTAAAGGCTGGTTGTGGGCTGGTGTCTCTAGAGCTGGCTTGTTCTCCCATGTATAACGTCTAATGCTGATCTGCTCTGTGCAGTCACTATCTCAACTACATGAAAGTCAATCTAAAAGATGAATAAAGTCATGGGTACATCAACTAATGCAACACATCATGAACAGTAGGCTGTTTGGCTTTTAAAGAGAACCTGAAGAGTATTAACTCTTACAAAAAAAAAATCCTATTGATCAGTCTATCAAAAATATGAAAATCTGTTATTTTTTTTTCACCAGTGTGCCTGGTAACAAGAAGTGTTTGAAACAAAAGAAGCCTTTTACGTTTTTGCTGAAATGTGTCTGGTAATGATAAAGTATTGGGAAAGGTGATGCAAGGTCCATTATCATTTTACCTATGCAAACTAATGTATTTGTCCTTTGCCTGAGGATCAAGAAAAAAAGCAGTTGTGGTACATACTTACTGATTAACCCAAATATATAACTCTATGTATATAAAGCAATAGTAACTGAGGATTAATGTACTCCTTATTTATAGTGCAGCCAAGGATATTAAATTTTGCCACAGTAGGAGGGTTAGGCTTCATTTAATCATTTCCAGAGTAGGTAAGATGAGCAACATTAATTCTGCTGAGCTTAAATTTGCTTTTAAGAAGTCATCTTGCTTAGAGAATTAACTTGCAAAATAATGAGTGATTATGTGGCACCAAAAAGAAAAGAAATACCATGCAGCATCCACTGAAAAGACCAAGAAGTATTTGAAAAACTAGGACAGGAGGATGCTGGAAATCTTGCTCCTGGCAGCATCCTGATGGGGCAGCAGGAGGACAGCAGATAGAAGCCAACAGGGTTTTAAATGTTCCCACTTAGTTTTGAGAATTGTTTGCCAAAACCATTCTGTAATAAAAGACAGTGTATTATCGGCATTGTGGGGGAATTTTCCCCTGCTTCCATTCTCTTCTTCCTAGATTTATTATTATTATTATTATTATTATTATTATTATTATTATTAATTATTTTGGTCCCAAGTTAGTATCTCGCTATTTAGAAATTAAGCCCTTCCTAGATCCAGTAAGTCCTCCGTACAGGGAAGACCAGTAGTGAAATGTCTAGAAATATGAAATATGAGTAGTATTAAAGGAACTGTGAGTATTTAGCCTGAGAAAAGAAACATAGGGGGTACATGGAGGCTGCCTCTGGATGTTTAAATGCTTCCCTGTGAAAAAGGGAATAAACTTGCTCTGCTGAACTTGAGATACAGAACCAGGAGGAAGATTTGAGCTTAAAGCATTTGTGTCCTGGAAGCACTATTTGTGACTATTTGTGTCTGATTATCACTAGAAAAAGGCACAGGGAGGCAGGGTAGGATGATTTGCATATGTTCTCTATATGTTTTTATGAGTAATGTAGGAGACGATGTAAGGGAAGGAGGCTTCCCAGTGATAATTACAAAGAATAAATAAACACCTACCATGTGTTGAGCACCTACTATGTTCCAGACACTGTTTGAGATGAATCATAAAGATATAACTGGATTTTAACACCAGGTAGGTATTACCTCCTTGTTACATATAAAGTGGTTTTGTCATTTACTAGCCATATTTTAAAGTCACACAGTTAGTAAATGGCAAATTTGGAATTGAAATTCAGGTGTGAGTGACTCATTATTACACTAGACTATGTTGCCTCCATTTTTAAGGAAGGATTTCTTCATTAAAAATGCGCACTTCAGACATGAAACCCTTTGAAGTAAACTGTAGGCATTCCCAGTTAAGCTCAAGGACTGGAAGAACTCACATCCTGTGCATACATGATTATGTATGTGTGTACTGCTGACTCAGTTTCTCTGATCCATCATTTGAGAAAGGTTTCAGACTGTGTCCCTGATTAGAGGGAAAGGAAATCCTTAACTCTAGGACACTTCAATGAGAGAGAGAAGGACTCAAGAGAGTGTCTACTGAAGGATTCTATCAGGTTAGGGATAAAAAGCTTAAAACATTAGGATGATTTACCTTTTCACAATTGATTGTGTGTGTACATGTGTATAATTTGGGTTAGAGAGACGTCATAAATTTGCTAACAAAAACAAAGAGTGGTTTGTGAGGGAAACTGGATGTGTGAGAAAGGGAGAAAAACAGTCTTACACTAGATAACTTTGGGTTTGTGATCTGTAGTTATTCTTGATGACAATGCTGTGAAATAGTTATTTTAGAGCATAGGAAACTGAGACTCTAGGATGTTATCAATGGTCACGCAGCCTGTCTGTTGTAGAGTAAGAATCTGACCTTAAATCTGTCTGGATCCAAAGCTGTTTCTACAGTGCCCAATCCTTTTCTTTCAATATGTGTTTTTCCTTGGAATTATGACAGTTTTGGTACTAGCCAATAGAACCATGGCAGCAGCACATTTTTCTAAGGATACACAAGGTGGAAGGAGGTACCAAGCAGCAATTTCACCATGGAGGGAGCAGTGGATGGGACAGTGCCCAACTCCCTAAAAAGATGGATGGATATACAGTAATGATTGGAATTATTTTGGACTATAAACTGAAGAATCACTTCAGGAATGAGTGAGATCAGTCCATTCAGCAATTGTCTTCTGACCAACTGATTATTTTGGAAAACAGCTCAATGGTAGGGAGATCTAATCTACCAAAAGGGGGAGTAGTATATTGCAATTTTTCTTCCCTTAAGCTTCTCTCCGAAAGTTTGTATTTGGGGAAGAACAAGTAGTAGGGATTTGGAAATATTTCTAGAATGGGAGAAAAACTTCCCCTTTCTGATGCCAATAGAGAAAAATGCATGTTTTAGCTGCTTTCCTCCAACTCTGGAACTTCTTGATTCTGAGTGACTAACGATGCGGAGACATGTTAATAGATTGCATGATGTGTCCTAGGGATACTTTATGCAAGCATAATGCAAGTTCCAAGGCATATTTTTTTTTTTAAAGATTTTATTTATTTATTCAACAGAGATAGAAACAGCCAGCGAGAGAGGGAACACAAGCAGGGGGAATGGAAGAGGAAGAAGCAGGCTCATAGCAGAAGAGCCTGATGTGGGGCTCGATCCCATAACGCCGGGATCATGCCCTGAGCCAAAGGCAGATGCTCAACCGCTGTGCCACCCAGGCGCCACCCAAGGCATATTTTTGCTCAAAGGAACTAGTGAAAAAATACACTGAATAATGATTCCACCACAACTAACACTACATATTAATCGAGCACCTACATTGCCCCCCAACATTGTATTATATACTTTACACAAAGCATTTGAGATAGGGGCTAATTTCCATCCTTCTCAGATGAGGAAACTGAAATTCATAGAAATTTAAAAATTTGCCCAAATTTCACAGCCAGCAAATGACAAAGGTGAGATAAACACACCCTCTTGGTTTCCATAGGAGCCACTTTTCAACCATAACATGCTGCCTCCCCGGTGTGCTTCGTTTTTCATTGTCAAATATTCACTGTACAATATACTGACCAGATATTGATCTTTTACAAAACCCATGAGCATCAGTCTTGGAAAGGATCCAGATGTTTCCAATTTGACACTATTAATGTAAAAATTGTGAAGATTCATTTTTTTTAATTCAACAATAAAAACTGTTGGTAGGGAAGATGCTAAATTGTAGGCAAAGTCTTCATTAATCTTACCCACTTCAGTATGCCCTAGTTAGCCTAATCATTGAGTAGTGGTTAATTATTTAGACAACACAGCCATGCACTCATACATGTGCTATTTAATTTGGTGATCAGGACATGCATTTCTTGGTTCCAGATTATTTGATCACAAAGGATAAGTCAGAGCCACATTACAGTACTTGAATACATTATGTTTTTCAGAGCTTTTGAAAACTAGTTTTGTAGTATGAGAAACATTATATGTAAATATGAAAAAATTAATGACCTGGTTATTGTCTAATCAGAACCCACATTTCTCCCTGTGCAGCTTTTAACACTTAATCGAATCCTAAAGTCTTAAGAAAATGAGATGAGAGGAGGTTTATTGAATGAACAGAATGTTTCTTTCCAGCCCACTAGCCCATGCTTTACTGGTGTCCACTTTAATTGACACTGTGTTGCTATGACGTATCTCAGTGGCATCCTGAGGATGCTTCCCAAGGCTTCATATACCTCCTGCTAGACATAAACTATGGAAAACAAGCCTTAAAAATTATCTTTCTTTTGCAGTGTAAATGTCATTCACCCTCTTTTTCTTTCTTTCCACCCTCCCTCCTCCCCTCCCTTCCTTCCTCCCTTTTTCCTTTTCTCTCTCCCTTCCTCCCTTCCTTCCTTCTCTCTTTCTTTCCTTTTTTTCTTTCTCTCTCTTTCTTCTTTCTTTCTTTCTTTCTTTCTTTCTTTCTTTCTTTCTTTCTTTCTTTCATGACCTACAGTTAACAGGTACACACCTGTTTACTTAACATTAACATTTTGATTTAAAAAATATTAAATAGCAGTATTTTCTCCTCAGACATCATTTTCACCATAATATCCACCTCTTTAAATGTATTTACTGATTATTTTTATTGTAAATCTTAAGCTTGTAGCTCTTAAAATTCTTTACCAGCTACTACTGATTGTTTTCCAACTGTATTTCTCATTAGTTTTCAACTATAGTTTACTTTTTTTGGTCAAGTTAATCTTTCTTTAATTCCTAGAATATGACTTTTGTACACTTCTTTTTATATAACCTGGTACACCAATCTCTTCTCTGCCAGTTATTAGATTCCATTCTTTTCAAAATCTAGACCAAGGCTCACCTGGTTCGGGAAGACTGCCCCAATTCATCTTAGCTAAGTAATCACTCTGTTATTTTCCATTTCTTCTGTAATGTTTGTATTCAAGCTCATTCATTCACTTATTCATTCATTTTCTCACAAATATTTATGAGGTGTCCACTATGTGACAACCCCTTTAATAAACCCTAGGAATACAACAGAGATTGATATATGTATGGTTCTTGCATTCACAGAGTTTTCAACTAGTGGGGAATGTTAAGAAGTCAAGAGACAATAATAAAGTAAAATAAACAACAGCTGGAGGGAGCATATGAAAACACGTAAGAGTGGTACCTAACCCAGGCTGGGGACTTGAGATAAGCCTTCTGGGATAAGATGGAGTCTATAGAGAGTCCTAAGGAAGAAATTAAGATTAGCAAGGTAGAAATGAGTTCTAGGCAGAGGGAACAGCGTATGCAAAGTCACAAAGGTAAAGATTTAATAATCATTTAAATGACTGGAAGGCAGAAATGATTTCATGAATTATAAAGCATATGATAAAGGAAAGTTAGTACCATTATAAAGAGCCTTGCAAACCACGGTGAAGTGTTACATTCTATTAATTTGTACATGTCTAGGGTTACTTTGTATGCATTACCATTTTATAGGTATGTGAATCCACAGAATTTAAGACCCAGGAGGAATTCAGAGACCATGTTCTACTTATTTTAATTGCTTATATGGTGACGGATGCATTTAAAGTGATTACTCAGGAAATATTTCTGACTGACCTGCCTTTAACCAATCATTAAAGTTTTTATCCTCCCCTTCACTTTAAGGGGATGCCAGTAGGAATAATTTTTGCAGTCAGTGAAATAATGGGACTTTCATAATACAGACTTTAAACCTGAGGCACCAATGAGAAACAAAATATGAGTAATTTCTAAATTCAGGTTCTTTTGTGTGTTCTGTCTTTACACCAAGATAAACAAATATAGTTGACGTGACAAGGTAATAGAAGGACTCAAGACAAAAATATATCTGGTGGTTAGCAGCGCATTCTCAAGCTAGGGTCTACTATTCTCCAAATATTATAAATATTCTTGCTTCTTATTGCTATAGTGGGAGTTGGGCAGGGGGCAGTGGTCAGAAAGGAATAGGAATGGGGCGCCTGGGTGGCACAGCGGTTAAGCGTCTGCCTTCAGCTCAGGGCGTGATCCCAGCATTGTGGGATCGAGCCCCACGTCAGGCTCCTCCGCTGCGAGCCTGCTTCTTCCTCTCCCACTCCCCCTGCTTGTGCTCCCTCTCTCACTGGCTGTCTCTATATCTGTCGAATAAATAAATAAAATCTTAAAAAAAAAAGAAAGGAATAGGAATTTGCTAAAAATGTCAGCCTTTTCTGTTATAAAGTGTTCTTGATTTTATGGAAAACTCATATGCTGACCCTGTGAGCATACATATGTAAACATCATGCCTTCTTCAAGTTCACCAAATTATGAACTGTGTGGTTAGCACATTTACTGAATGTGACTAGGAATAAATGGTATGTTTTAATGCACGTTATAATTATACAGAAAATTATCAACAATGAAAGGATAAAAAATAAAAATTAAAGAGACAGCACATTCAAGTTCTTAAGTACTTGGGATTTTTTCTGAAGAAAATTTTAAAAATCTAAAACCAAAATAAAAGTCATGAAAGGGGAACAGTTCTTATTTAATAACTCTTGCAAAAAGTTATCTCATACCCTACTATGTTGCTTGCATGTGAAATTTATGCCTCATGTCTTTTTAATTAATTAACTAATATTCTCACTATATTTTTAATATTTTATATACTTATTTACTTTTAAATTCCGGTATAATTAACATATAGTGTTATATTAATTTCAGATGTACAATATAATGATTCAACAAATCTATACATTACTCAGTGTTCATCATGATAAGTGTGATATTAATCCCCTTCACCTATTTCACCCATCCTTCATGTGTGTCTTTTAAATTATAAGAAAGATAGGGGTGCCTGGGTGGTGCAGTCATTAAGCGTCTGCCTTCTGCTCAGGGCGTGATCCTGGCGTTCCAGGATCGAGCCCCACATCAGGCTCCTCCACTGGAAGCCTGCTTCTTCCTCTCCCACTCCCCCTGCTTGTGTTGCCTCTCGCTGGCTGTCTCTGTCAAATAAATAAATAAAATCTTTTAAAAATGAATAAATAAATAAATAAACAAATAAATAAATAAATAATAAGAAAGATAAACATGTGGTTAGGATTGTATAACTGGTTTAACCAACATGATGTTTATAACAGCTATAATCAGAAGAGCCAAACCCTGGAAACAAACCAAATTCAACAGGTAAATGAACACATAAATTGTGGGGTCTTATTATAATGAAATGCTATTTGGCAATAAAAAGGCATGAACTGCTGATGCATGTTAACAGGATGGATTAATTTTTAAAACATTGCGCTCCGCAAAAAAAGCCAGATTCAAAACGATACACAGTATATAACTCCATTTATATGAGATCTTAGAGAACAGACAAAATGAATCTACAGTGAGAGAAAGCAGATTAGTAGTTGCTTGAAGACTGTGTATAGGAGATGGGGAGATGGAGAGATTTGTGAAAAAAGGAGTATGGAATGTTTGAGGTGATGGAAATGTTCTAAATCTTGATTAGAATGGTAGTTACATAGAGGTACACATTTGAAAAACCTCATCGAACTTGGAGCATTTTATTATATTTTAAATTACACCTTCATTTTTAAATTTAAAAGATATTATTAGTGTTTTTTTCTGATAATATCAGCTTACAGTATTTGGCATAATTATAATGGTATATAGCCTTTTAGAAAAAACATTTTTTTTCCTAGAAGTAACATTCAATTTGTATAATATTGCAAGATTCTGTAATTATTAGATTTTACTCTGTCTATAATCAGTTAACAAGAGGGGTCAGAGTCTGCCATAAGATAGAGAATTTAAAAGATTTACTAAAATTTAATATGTAAACTTTAAAATTTCTTACAGTTTAATAGTGTATTTTAACTTTAATGCCTAATTTCCTGAAGAGTGGTTGTCATTGTTTTAGACTTGAAAGACCAAAGTAAAAATTTACTACAGGGCAAAATTTTTCACAGTGCCTGCCAATTTAGACGTTGAGTATGTGACTCTTCTCTAATTCCACAGTAACGCATATCAATATGTTAAATTTGGTATGAAGTACAGGATTTGTTTCAAACTAATAATGTACTTCCTATACTATCCTCTCTCCTTTTGTGTTTTTTAAAAAATATTCCACCATAAAAACTGGCAGTCATTAAAAAAAAAAAGAATAGTGGCTTAATTCCAAAGACATTTCTAGATAGAAAGCTCTGACTGTTAAGCGTCAAAGCAATTTTGATTTCTTCACTTCTTTTTAAAGAGAATTCTGAAACAACAGTTCTTTTCTACACTATTTTCATAAGTTTCTATTGGCAAACCCTCAGCATCAAAATGGACTATTGATATCATTATTTCTTCCTTTATATTTTACCTGTCCTTGAGACATATTTGTCAGTTGTACTTTACAGTTCTAAAAATTGTGAAGCACATCTTGTAAATCTTGTACTAGCATTTATTTCTATTCACCCTTTTTCTTAGAAATAGACGTGTTGAGGATATGAAATGTTGCTTCACCTCTCACTTCAAAGGAAACTGTGCTTATTCTTCATGTTCTTTCCCACTTCTGACTGATAAAAGTATTCACGCTTTTTGTTGTACATTCTTACACATCTGTGAACCTCAAGGATTAAGTGAATTTAAATGATCTTTTCAGTAGAGGTAAAAGGTCAAAAACTTATGGGCCTTTCTTCTAACACATATTTCTTTTTTCTTTTAAAAGACTTGCAGTATATTTCAGAAATATTATCTTGGACCTTTTCTTTTGTCTCTATAAAAGGAAACAAATTGTTAAATCCACCATAGCTAAACAAACTGAAATATAATATTTAATAAGAAATTGAGTCTATAATTGGTAGAAAGAAAAGTATTTGTTAGTCTTTTTCATGATGAAACCGGACAGACACCTTCAGACAAAGGCTCAGTGAGATTGGTAATGTACTTTTAAATGACACCTTGGTCTTCTGACCAAAAGCTAAAAAGTAGGTGATGTTGCATTATATCATTCCATTGGGTAATTTTTATAGCTGCCTCAAAGACTTTGTAAAATGAGGCTGGATATAAATCAGTCCTCAAGAGGCTGAACAAACATGAGGTTTTTCAAAGCTACACGCTCTTTGCTGTGCTGAATGTGATAAAAACATTGCTTTTATTTGCAAGTCCCACACTTTTTTAGTACATAAATATAAGTCCACTTTGCTCTTCAGGTATTCACAGTTTTCCCTTCAGCTGTCATCCTGAGCACCTGGATATAATAGTAACCTTGTAAATTAAATAGCTTATTAATGCATTCAACATGTATTTATTGGGCATTTCTATGCCACACATTGGACAAGGTGCTGGCAGATGATGTAGGTAGAGGCCCAGTTCCTGCCGAGCCTAGAGTCTGTTTCTCCTGTGGGTTCCGTTTTCCACATGTTTAAAAAAATATGCCTAGCATTTCTAATTTTCAGGAATTAACATTTTCATTAGGAAGTTACAAATCTTCTAACCCTATTTCACACGTGTATTTTAAATTATAATTTATCTCTTTGTGACTATATTTAGCTCCTTAACGAGAGGGCTTTGGGATCCAAATACTTGGCGTAACAAGAATCAAAGGAGGATAAGTCACATAATGCATTCAGCTCCTAAGAGTATCAAGATAACAGTAGAAGCTCAGGCTTAGATGGGGCCTCAGCAGTCACCTCTATTTAGGAGTAAGTTGCAAACCTGCCTGTGCTCAGGGATTCACCAGGGGCATGTGATAAGTACGAATTTCCCCAGTCTCACTCACAAGGATTCTCAGACAGTAGCTGGGGTGAGGATTCAGTATTTATCTTTTTTAAAGGTTTTATTTATTTGAGAGAGAGAGAGAGAATGAGTGGGAGAGGGGGAGGGGCAGAGAGAGAAGCAGATTCCCTGCAGAGCAGAGAGCCCGACATGGGGCTCGATCCCAGGACCCTGAGATCATGACCTGAGTCGAAGTCAGACACGTAAACTGACTGAGCCACCCAGGCACCCCCTGTATTTATTTTTTAACTAAGCACCTGGGTGATAAACTGGACTCAGTACCAACATTTAGAAATCTTCAATTTCACCCATTCTCCAATATAATATATAAATTCCATCTGTCCCTCCAATAACAAATCTCATCCAGTCCCTACTTGAATACTGCTAGTGATGGAGAACTAAATACCTCTGAAAGGGAGAATATTTCACTTTTGTAATTTCTTTAAAGATTTTTTAAAATTTATTTGTCAGAGAGAGAGATCATGACCTGAGCCAAAGGCAGACGCATAACTGACTGAGCCACCCAGGCGTCCCAACATTTCACTTTGAACCACCTCTAAGTGATTAGAACAGGCTTCTTTTCACTGAGCTAATACGTGTTTGTTGCCTTGTGTCTTCTGCCTTCTGGATTACACAGAATAAAACTAATTTATCTTTTTTTATTATAGCCCTACATAAGCTATAATTTGTAGACAGTTAAATCTTCTCTTCCTCTGAAATGTACCCTCAGTTCAACAATATTTTGAAAATTCAGTAGCCTCAGATCACTTCATGATGGATAAAGAGATATAAATACAGCTGGCCTTCAGCCATAATTCCATTTGCAAGATTCTTCATTTATTCTTCTTTTTCTTCCTTCTTCTCTTTTGAGAATCTAACAGCTATAACTTGGGATGGGGAGAAGCCTGTGATGAAGAGACATGTAAATATACTATTTATCTCTATCTCACTAATATGGAGAGACATATTACACAGATGGCTTCCTCTGCTAATATTAATGAAGAAGGACTGAGTGGAAGGTAGCCATGGTGATACATATGTAAGCAAGGGAGAACTTCACACTTATGTGGATGAGAAAGCATCAGAAGCCACCTGGAGATCTTGGATAGGTCCTTGGAATGGATACATTTCAGTCAGCCACCAACCAAAGCAAGAAGACAATTGCAAAGGTGTCCAGTGAAATCTTGAGAAGAGATAGGATGAAGAGAGGGGGAGGCAATGGGAGAAGAATCTAACTTCATCCTGATTACTTCTTTCCACGGGTTCATGTTCACTCGAAAATCACATTTCATCTTCAGTGTATCATAACATACTTAGAATGAATTCTAAAGAACATAAGCAAAAGTGTGCCTTCCAGGGTGAATAAGGAGAAGAATCTCAGAATGGCATGTTGGGCAAAAGAATGTTGTTGACCAAAAAAAGGAGAAATGTATCAACTTCCTTTTCATTGAGGAATTTTGAATGTATGTACTAATCCTTTGGTGGCAGTGTCATCTGTGCTCATAATAGCCAGAGGAGGGAGAAGAGGGATAATTATCATGACATGCTCACCCAGAGAACATTTCTGCCCAGTTTTTCTTTCTTCCTGCCCCCTCTATATCCTTCTCTGTTTTCTGCTCAACTATCAGATAAAACACTATCATTAAAAAATAAACCTTTGGGGGGCGCCTGGGTGGCACAGCGGTTGGGTGTCTGCCTTCGGCTCAGGGCGTGATCCCAGCGTTCTGGGATGGAGCCCCACATCAGGCTCCTCCGCTATGAGCCTGCTTCTTCCTCTCCCACTCCCCCTGCTTGTGTTCCCTCTCTCGCTGGCTGTCTCTATCTCTGTCGAATTAATAAATAAAATCTTTAAAAAAAATAAACCTTTGGGGGCACCTGGGTGGTGCAGTCGGTTGAGCATCCAGCTCTTGGTTTCAGGTCAGATTGTAATCTTGGGGTCATGGGATCGATCCCTGAGTCGGGCTCCATGCTCAGCACAGAGTCTGCTTGAGATTTTCCCTTCCTCTCCCTCTGCCCCTCCTGCTCATGCTCTTTCCCTCTCTAAAAAAATAAATAGTAGTAGTAATAATAATAATAATAATAATAAATCTTTAAAAAATAAAAATAATAAAAAATAAATATTAAAAAAATAAATTTTGTTGAGCACCTGCTAGATTTTAGCCCTGTGTATCATGGCTTTCATTTTAAATGGAAACTTGTACTTCTGTTTGGTTGTTTAAACTGAAAAACTGGGAATGAATAAAAAATAGTGCTTTTGTACCTCTCCGGCTATTGCTAAAATGCCCTCTAGAGGATTTCACTCATGTGGGGCCGTTAAAAAAAAAAAAAAAAAAGGACAATGACAAATTGAAGGGAGTGCAGAGAAGCAAAGTGATAAAATGTTTAGAAAACAAGGTTTGTCAGAAAAGGTGAACCTAACTGGATATGTTCAGTCTGAAGGAAAAGAAGAAAACCTAAGGGACAGCTGAGAATAATCTAAAATACACAATGAGATATACACTCGGACAGAAATCAATTATTCTCATTAACAAAAAGGACAGGTCTTGGGTGACAGCCTTAAACTCTGCAAGGAATAAGTAATGTGAGGTCCAACATTAGAAAAGGCTCAACATTTTTTTTTTTAAACCTGCTATATGAGAAAGGCAGGGAGGAGGAGGTATTAAACGCTGGTGTCAAGGGCACCACTGTGAAGACTTCTTTGGCAGATACATTTAAGCCTGAGATGGGATACCCATCTGGCAGATATAATGCTTTAAATATGAAATCAATCCTGCTATATGCAGTCTCATAAATGTAGTATGAGAAAGTAGGTGAATATAAATTATGGCTGTGTTGGCGCCACAGGCTCTTCTGTGTGTTGAGAGTATGGTGCCATAGTAATGGCTTTTGTTTGCACTAATTATCTGCTTGCATTCACTTGTATAACTTACCATCATTCTGAAATTCCTTTGTCCAGCCAAAGGAGAATCTTTTAATAATCCTGCACATGTATGGAACATAGATACTGAGTATTAGTTTTGCAGAGCATGTCATAGGTACATCTTTAAAGTTTCAGCAAAAAGATCCAAAATGAAACAAAAACTAATTTTTTTTCCCTAGAAGCACCTGAAAAATTGACTCTTGTTCATACATCTCCATTTTCTTTTCATTCCGTTTCTTGGCTACCCATTCACCTCTTTTTCAAAATACAGAAGTAAATATGAACCAGAAACTTCAGGGTAACTTGAATTTACCTTTTCTGGATTAATTTGAATTTTACCTTGTCACTAACAAACACATTGTAAGTGTTTCTTTTATAGAGCTAGACAATTTAAGTGGAACTGAAAATCGTAACTCCAAACAAGGCCTTCTTTAGGATATGTAATTGGCTCTCTGTAGAGATCAAAACACCCACTTCCCATCTAATCCTACAAAGGAAACTCATTGTGATCCAAAGTAGTCACTGTTTTATATTTGGGGTTTATCCACTGCAGGTGAGTATTAAATGAGGGGTCATGGGTTGCGACCCCTAACTTCACACAACAAGCCTGAAAGTAATTATTCCCTTATGTGATTCTTTCCTGGAAGGATTATAATAATTAGTGTGCTTTAACAAATATATAAGGCACAGTTTACGGGATGAAATACATTCGGAGAATATCTGTTGAAAATAAGTGAAATACAAGTTCATGTTTATCTTTAGGCTTGTTTTTTTTTGTTGTTGTTGTTTTTCGTTTTTTGGTTTTTGGCCATTGTTTAGCATTTCGAGGGATGACATAATGGATTCTTATTATACAAGCACTGTACTGGGTTTAGCCCGCCCAGAAAGAGCATCTGGCATGAAGTCTGTGAAAAACAAATTCTTACATGTTTAGGGGATTCAGAGCTCTAAACTCTGTCCCTTCTATTATATCCGTAGGAGAAACCCTGTCATTCTTTCTAAGCATTTAAACTTATTATTAAGTTTAACTCTCAAAGTCCTTAAATATTTTTTTCTCAAAACAAGAGCCAGGCAAGTAACCAGTATTTTAAACATGAGGTTACAGTGTACTATTTTTCTTCAAAGAGAATGAAATATTAGTATTCAGTAACAGCCCAGCAAGGACACTGTGTATAGAGCCATAGGCTCACGTTTAAAAATGAGTGGTCTTGTGATTAGGGATGGGATATGGATTTCCAATAGCCAAAGAGTTGAGAATAACCGTAGTACTTGGAATGTAGGACAAGGAAAAGATGAGGACATGAAGAATCACTTTATTATTTGTAAATAGGCCATGCTTGCAGATTTGAGCACATGGAATCAATGCTAGGTTCATTAAAAGAGCATTAGGGAACCAACGTGCCTGGACAATGATCTAAAGTTGTACCACTTTTCTAACTCCATTTCCCAAAAGTCTTTACATAATTTCTCAAGCTTGTCACTGGCCTCTTTAATCAATAATCCAGTGACTTTTCTTCTGCCATTTCTTATTTGTTCATACTCTACCCTTGGGACCTTTCTCCAAAGTCCCTCTTTGCCCTCCCTGGCACTGGCTATCTTGATTCTTATGCAAATCCTCTGCTCCTCCTCTGTTTTATTGTCTCATCCTAACCTAGTGCCCTCTTGCAGTATGGAGCACTATTATAGTAGCCTCTGATTAATAAGTCCTTCTGACTGGTGTAGCCTTTACTATGGACCAGACTATCAAGGGTCATTGCTGTGCTCACACAGGTTCAAGGGCCTTCCTTTATGGGTTGAAGATTCAAATTTTAAGTCCTCCAAAACCAACTTTATTACTGTGGCTTTTTTTCATGAATCCTTGCCTAGCCAAATTGATCAGTCCTTCTTGTCCATATATTCTTCAACATATTCACTCCTAATTTTATCTCGAGGTAATTCTCTCAAGTCTTACCAATATCCTCATAATTTACTTATTATTTTTCTTCCTTAATTTACTTATTACTTTCTTACTTATTATTTTCTTATAATTTCCAGCCAGAAAGGAATTAAGATGGTTGAAATGAGTAGTAACCAAATAATAAAGGAGTTTTAAAATTCAAAAATCTGGGTTCGTTTTTACCTTTCTCCTTCTGTTTTATTTTTATGTAGAAAGGTAGAAACCCCTTTTAAGAGTTCATCAATGAAGTAAATTAAAAAACCTAAGTTCTTCCTAAGCAGAGAAGTTAAACATTTCATGTTTACCTATCTAAAACGTCGAGCAGTTTCATGTATATTTTGACTACAAAATTGGATTTTCTAAAACAAAATATTTATTTATTGGGAGATAGAAGTAGAGACTTACTAGCATTTATGATGTATGAAAGTCTTACCTACATTTTAGTTAATCAAAAGCTTTAACTTGAGTCAAAGCAGAAGAAATCATTGATTACAGGGATTTTTAAAAAATTTAGCTTTATTTAAATTCAATTAATTAACATATAATGTATTATTAGTTTCAGAGGTAAAATTAAATGTTTCATCAGTCTTATATAATACCCAGTGCTCATTACATCACGTGCCCTCCTTAATGTCCATCACCCAGTTACCCAACCCCATCACCCCCTCCCCTCCAGCAACCCTCAGAGAGTCTCTTATGGTTTGTCTCCCTGATTTCATCTTATTTTTCCCTCCCTTCCCCTATGATACTCTATTGTTTCTTAAATTCCACCTAAGAGTGAAATCATATCATAATTGTCTTTCTCTGATTGACTTATTTAACTTAGCATGGTACCCTCTAGTTCCATCGATGTCATTGCAAATGGTAAGATTTCATTTTTTGATGGCTGAGTAGTATTCCATTATATATATATACACCACATCTTCTTTATCCCTTCATCTATTGATGGACATCTGGGCTCTTCCCATAGTTGGGCTATTGTGGACATTGCAGCTATAAATATTGGGGTGCAGATGCCCTTCAGATCACTAGGTTTTTATCGTTTGGGTAAATACCTAGTAGTCCAATTGCTGGGTCCTAGGGTAGCTCTATTTTCACCTTTTGAGGAACCTCCATACTGTTTTCCAGAGTAGCTGTACCAGCTTGCATTCCCACCAGAAGTGTAAGAGAGATCCCCTTTCTCCACATTCTCACCAACATCTGCATTTCTGGAGTACTTAATTTAAGCCATTCTGATTGTGTGAGGTGGTATCTCATTGTGGTTTTGATCTGTATTTCCCTGATGCTGAGTGATGTTGAGCACTTTTTCATGTGTCTTCTGGCTATTTGTATGTCTTCTTTGGTGAAATGTCTGTTCATGTGTTCTGCCCATTCCTTGACTGGATTATTTGTTCTTTGGGTGTTGAGTTTGAGAAGTTCTTTATAGATCTTGGATACTAGCCTTTTATCTCTAACACATTTGCAAGTATCTTCTCCCATTCTGTAGGTTGTCTTTTGGTTTTCTCAACTGTTTCCTTTGCTGTGCGAAAGCTTTTTATCTAGATGAAGTCCAATAGTTCATTTTTGCTTTTTTTCCCCCTTTCCTTTGGAGAGGTATCTAGCAAGAAGTTGCTGTGGCCAAGGTCAAAGAGGTTGCTGCCTCTGTTCTCCTCTAAGATTTTGATGGATTCCTGTCTCACATTTAGGTCTTTCATCCATTTTGAGTATATTTTTGTATGTGGTGTAAGGAAATGGTCCTGTTTCATTCTTCTGCATGTGACTGTCTAATTTTCCCAACACCATTTGTTGAAGAGACTTCCTTTTTCCATTGGATAGTCTTTCTTGCTTTGTCAAAGATTAGTCGACCATACAGCTGAGGGTGTATTTCTGGGTTCTCTATTCTGTTCCATTGGTCTGTGTGTCTGTTTTTGTGCCAGTACCATACTGTGTTGATGACTGCAGCTTTATAATAGAGCTTGAAGTCTGGAATTGTGATGCTACCAGCTTTAGTTTTCTCTTTCAGCATTCCTTTGGCTATTTGGGATCTTTTCTAGTTCCGTACAAATTTTAGGAATATTTGTTCTAGCTGTGTGAAAAAAGTCGATGGTATTTTGATAGGGATTACATTGAATGTGTAGATTGCTCTTGGTAGCATAGACATTTTAAAAATATTTGTTCTTCCAATCCATGAGTATGGAACATTTTTCCATTTCTTCGTGTCTTCCTCAGTTTTGTTTATGAGTGTTCTATGGTTTTTTGAGTACAGATTCTTTGCCTCTTTGATAAGGTTTATTCCTAGGTATCTTATTGTTTTTAGTGCAATTGTAATGGGATCGACTCCTTAAATTCTCTTTCTTCTGTCTCATTGTTGATGTATAGAAATGCAACTGATTTCTGTGCATTGATTTTCTACCCTGCCAGTTTGCTGAATTCCTGTATGAGTTCTAGCAATTTTGGAGTGGAGTCTTTTGGGTTTTCCACATACAGTATCATGTCATCCTCAAGGAGTGAGAGTTTGACTTCTTCTTTGTCAATTCAGTTGCCTTTTCTCTTTGTTGTCTGATTGCTGAGGCTAGGACTTCTAGTACTATGTTGAACAACAGTGGTGATAGTGGACATCCTTGCCATGTCCTGGTCTTAGGGGAAAAAGCCTCAGTTTTTCCCCACTGAGAATGATATTCACTGTGGACATTTCATATATGACTTTCACAGTATGTTCCCTCTATCCCTACACTGTGAAAAGTTTTAATCAAGAAAAGATGATGGGAAGGTTAAGATGGCGGAGGAGTAGGGGACACCTTTTTCAGCCGGTCCCCTGAGTTGAGCTGGATAGGTACCAGACCAGCAGGAATATCCACGGAATCAGCCTGAGACGCAGGAAGATACATCTGGATCTCTACAAATGAACATCTCCAGCGCTGAGTATCGAGGTACGAAGCGGGGAGCCGTGAAACCGCGCACAGATATCGGAAGCTAAACAGAAGGGGGAGGGAGCCGCCGTGTCAGGGCGCCGGGAAGCGGTAGCCACCTGCAAGGGGGAGCGGACAGACCGCGGACCCGCACGCTTGAGACAGCAGGCTGAGAAGGGAGCTCCGGGAGCGCACGCGGGACGGCTGGCGGTTGGCGGGCCACCTGCACGGGGGAGCAGGCGGACTCGCGGACGGCACCCGCGAGACAACAGACTTAGAACGCGAGCTCCAGGAGCGCGCGCGCAGGGCGGCTGGCGGGCCACCTGCACCGGGGAGCGGGCGGACCGCGGACCCGCACTCTGGAAACGGCAGACTGAGTCCGTGAGCCGGGAGCGTGCACCACCAAGCATCTCACGGAGCTCCGGAGCTCCGGTGTGCTCACTGGATCGAGGCTGAGACCGGGAGCTCCGGGAGCGTCCGCGGGGCGGCTGGCGGCTGGAGGGCCACCTGCACGGGGGAGCAGGCGGACTCGCGGTCAGCACCCGTGAGACACCAGACTGAGACGGGGAGCTCCGGGAGCCCGCGCGGGGCGGCTGGCGGCGGGCGGGGTTGGAAACACAAAGGACAGAGACGTGCCGGCCCTGGAAGTGAGGGCTGGGACGCCGGGTGTGGGGCGCACAGCCCGGGATGCTGCAGGGTTGAGCAGCACCAACAGAAACAGAGTTAAAGTGGCCAGAACATCAGTGGAGAACGATCCGCGATCCCTCTGTTCTGAGACAGAGGCTGAATTTCAGCCGCTGCTGCTCTCTCAGAAGAGGCATAGCAAACCGCCAGGGAAAGCCGCCAGAGAACAAAAGCCCGGAAATACCGGCTCACAGGGTGCCCATCCCCATCCCCCCTCGCAAGGGACACAGAGACTCTACCCAAACAGGGTTTTCTGAGTACCGGCAGGCAGGCCCCTCCCCCAGAAGGCAGGCTGAAAAATCAAGAAGCCCACAACCCGGAGCGCCTGAGTGGCGCAGTCACCAAGCACCTGTCTTCGGATTAGGGTGTGTTTACAACGTTCCGGAAAGGAGTCCCTCATCGGGCTTCTCCACCGGGAACCTGCTTCTTCCTCTCCCACTCCTCTGCTTGGGTTCCCTTTCTTGCTGACTGTCTCTCTCTCTCTCAAATAAATAAATAAACTCTTTAAGGAAGAAGCCCACATCCCTAAGATCTCTATAAAACAAGGGCGCACGGCCTGGGTCCCAGTCAACACTTGGGCTCTGGACAACCCTGCAATCTCTCTTCATCAGAATGACGAGAAGGAGAAGTCCCCCCCAGCAAAGAAAAGATAATGAGTCTGTGGCCTCTGCCACAGAATTGGCCTCGGCCACAGAATTAATACATATGGATGTATCCCAATTATCAGAAATGGAATTCAGAGCAACAATGGTCAAGATGATGAGTAAACTTGAAAAAAGCATCAGAGAAAGCGTTGCTGAGAATATAGAATCCCTAAGGGCAGAAATGAGAGCGAATCTGACAGAAATTAAAAATTCTATGGGCCAAATACAGTCAAAACTAGAGGCTCTGACGGCCAGGGTCACCGAGGCAGAGGAACGCGTTAGCGAATTGGAGGATGGGTTAGTAGAAGAAAAAACGAAAATAGAAGCTGGTCTTAAAAAAATCCACGCCCACGAATGTAGATTACGGGAGATTACTGACTCTATGAAACGATCCAATGTCAGAATCATCGGCATCCCTGAAGGGGTGGAGAAAAACAGAGGTCTAGAAGAGATATTTGAACAAATTGTAGCTGAAAACTTCCCTAATCTAGCAAGGGAAACAAGCATTCGTGTCCAAGAGGCAGAGAGGACCCCATCCAAGCTCAACCAGGACAAACCTACGCCACGGCATGTCATAGTGCAATTCGCAAATATTAGATCCAAGGATACAGTATTGAAAGCGGCCAGGGCAAAGAAATTTCTCACGTACCAAGGCAAAGGTATCAGGATTACGTCAGACCTGTCTACAGAGACCTGGAATGAGAGAAAGGCTTGGGGGGGCATTTTTAAAGCTCTTTCAGAGAAAAACATGCAGCCAAGGATCCTTTATCCAGCAAAGCTGTCATTCAGAATTGATGGAGAAATAAAGACGTTCCAAAATCGCCAATCATTAACCAATTTCGTAACCACGAAACCAGCCCTACAGGAGATATTAAGGGGGGCTCTATAAAGGTAAAAAGGCCCCAAGAGTGATACAGAGCAGCAAGTCACAACCGATACAAAGACTTTAAAGAGAAATGGCATCATTAAAATCATATCTGTCAATAATCTCTATCAATCTAAATGGCTTAAACTCTCCCATAAAACGCCACAGGGTTGCAGATTGGATAAAAAGACATGACCCATCCATTTGCTGTCTACAAGAGACTCATTTTGAACCCAAAGATGCATTCAGACTTAGAGTAAGGGGATGGAGTACCATCTTCCACGCAAATGGACCTCAAAAGAAAGCTGGAGTAGCAATTCTCATATCAGATAGACTGGATTTTAAACTAGAGGCCATAGAGAGAGATACAGAAGGGCACTATATTATTCTTAAAGGAAGTATTCAACAAGTGGATATGACAATTATTAATATATATGCCCCCAACAGGGGAGCAGCAAGATACACAAGCCAACTCTTAACCAAAATAAAGAGACATATAGATAAGAACACAGTAATAGTAGGGGACCTCAACACCCCACTATCAGAAATAGACAGAACACCCTGGCAAAAACTAAGCAAAGAATCAAAGGCTTTGAATGCCATACTCGACGAGTTGGACCTCATAGATATATATAGAACACTACACCCCAGAACCAAAGAATACTCATTCTATTCAAATGCCCATGGAACATTCTCAAGAATAGATCATGCTCTGGGACACAAAACAGGTCTCAGCCAATACCAAAAGATTGAAATTATCCCCTGCATATTCTCAGACCACAACGCTCTGAAATTGGAACTCAACCACAAGGAAAAACCTGGAAGAAACTCAAACACTTGGAGGCTAAGAACCATCCTGCTCAAGAATGACTCGATAAACCAGGAAATCAAAAAACAAATTAAACAATTTATGGAGACCAACGAGAATGAATACACAACGGTCCAAAACCTATGGGATACTGCAAAGGCAGTCCTAAGGGGGAAATACATAGCCATCCAAGCCTCACTCAAAAGAATAGAAAAATCTAAAATGCAGTTTCTATATTCTCACCTCAAGAAACTGGAACAGCAACAGAGGGACAGGCCTAACCCACTGACAAGGAAGGAGTTGACCAAGATTAGAGCAGAAATCAATGAATTAGAGACCAGAACCACAGTAGAGCAGATCAACAGGACTAGAAGCTGGTTCTTTGAGAGAATCCATAAAATTGATAGACCACTGGCAAAACTTGTCCAAAAACAAAGAGAAAGGACTGAGATTATTAAAATTATGACTGAAAAGGGAGAGGTCACGACCAGCACCATTGAAATTGCAAGGATTATTAGAAACTTTTATCAACAGCTATATGCCAAAAAACTAAACAATCTGGAAGAGATGGAGGCCTTCCTGGAAACCTATAAACTACCAAGACTGAAACAGGAAGAAATAGATTTCTTAAATAGGCCAATTAACTATGAAGAAATTGAGTCAGTGATAAACAACCTTCCAAATAATAAAACTCCAGGCCCAGACGGTTTTCCTGGGGAATTCTACCAAACATTCAAAGAAGAAATAATACCTATTCTCCTAAAGCTATTTCAAAAAATAGAAACAGAAGGAAAGCTACCAAACTCATTCTATGAGGCTAATATTACCTTGATCCCCAAACCAGGCAAAGACCCCCTCAAAAAGGAGAATTACAGACCGATTTCTCTAATGAATATGGATGCCAAAATCCTCAACAAGATCCTTGCTAATAGAATCCAACAGTACATTAAAAGGATTATCCATCATGACCAAGTGGGATTCATACCTGGGATGCAAGCATGGTTCAACACTCGCAAATCAATCAATGTGATACATCATATCAACAAGAAAAGACTCAAGAACCATATGATCCTCTCAATTGATGCAGAAAAAGCATTTGACAAAATACAGCATCCTTTCCTGATTAAAACCCTTCAGAGTGTAGGAATAGAGGGTACATTTCTCAATCTCATAAAAGCCATCTATGAAAAGCCTACTGCAAGCATTATTCTCAATGGGGAAAAGCTGGAAGCCTTTCCCTTAAGATCAGGAACACGACAAGGATGCCCACTCTCGCCACTATTATTCAACATAGTACTAGAAGTCCTTGCAACAGCAATCAGAAGACAAAAAGGGATCAAAGGTATCCAAATCGGCAAAGAAGAAGTCAAACTGTCTCTCTTTGCAGATGACATGATACTCTATATGGAAAACCCAAAGGAATCCACTCCCAAACTATTAGAAGTTATAGAACAATTCAGTAAGGTGGCAGGATACAAAATCAATGCCCAGAAATCAGTTGCATTTCTATACACGAATAACGAGACTGAAGAAAGAGAAATTAGGGAATCCATCCCATTTACAATAACACCAAAAACCATGCGTTACCTTGGAATTAACTTAACCAGAGACGTAAAGGACCTATATGCTAGAAACTATAGATCACTTTTGAAAGATATTGAGGAAGACATAAAAAGATGGAAAAATATTCCATGCTCATGGATTGGAAGAATTAACATAGTTAAAATGTCCATACTACCCAGAGCAATCTACACTTTCAATGCTATCCCGATCAAAATACCGAGGACATTTTTCAAAGAACTGGAACAAATAGTCCTTAAATTTGTATGGAACCAGAAAAGGCCCCGAATCTCCAAGGAACTGTTGAAAAGGAAAAACAAAGCTGGGGGCATCACAATGCCGGATTTCGAGCTGTACTACAAAGCTGTGATCACAAAGACAGCATGGTACTGGCACAAAAACAGACACATCGACCAATGGAACAGAATAGAGAACCCAGAAATGGACCCTCGGCTCTTTGGGCAACTAATCTTTGATAAAGCAGGAAAAAACATCCGGTGGAAAAAAGACAGTCTCTTCAATAAATGGTGCTGGGAAAATTGGACAGCTACATGCAAAAGAATGAAACTTGACCACTCTCTCACACCATACACAAAAATAAACTCCAAATGGATGAAAGACCTCAATGTGAGACAGGAATCCATCAAAATTCTAGAGGAGAACATAGGCAACAACTTCTATGACATCGGCCAGAGCAACCTTTTTCACGACACATCTCCAAAGGCAAGAGAAATAAAAGATAAAATGAACTTATGGGACTTTATCAGGATAAAGAGCTTCTGCACAGCCAAGGAAACAGTCAAAAAAACTAAGAGACAGCCCACGGAATGGGAGAATATATTTGCAAAGGACACCACAGATAAAGGACTGGTATCCAAGATCTACAAAGAACTTCTCAAACTCAATACACGAGAAACAAATAAACAAATCATAAAATGGGCAGAAGATATGAACAGACACTTTTCCAATGAAGACATACAAATGGCTAACAGACACATGAAAAAATGTTCAAAATCATTAGCCATCAGGGAAATTCAAATCAAAACCACACTGAGATACCACCTTACGCCAGTTAGAATGGCAAAGATAGACAAGGCAAGAAACAACAATTGTTGGAGAGGATGTGGAGAAAGGGGATCCCTCCTACATTGTTGGTGGGAATGCAAGTTGGTACAGCCACTCTGGAAAACAGTGTGGAGGTCCCTTAAAAAGTTAAAAATTGAACTACCCTATGACCCAGCCATTGCACTACTGGGTGTTTACCCCAAAGATACAGACGTAGTAAAGAGAAGGGCCATATGCACCCCAATGTTCATAGCTGCATTGTCCACAATAGCCAAATCATGGAAGGAGCCGAGATGCCCTTCAACAGATGACTGGATTAAGAAGCTGTGGTCCATATATACAATGGAATATTACTCAGCTATCAGAAAGAACGAATTCTCAACATTTGCTGCAACATGGACGGCACTGGAGGAGATAATGCTAAGTGAAATAAGTCAAGCAGAGAAAGACAATTATCATATGATTTCTCTCATCTATGGAACATAAGAACTAGGAGGATCGGTAGGGGAAGAAAGGGATAAAGAAAAGGGGGGTAATCAGAGGGGGGAATGAAACATGAGAGACTATGGACTGTGAGAGGCAAACTGAGGACTTCAGAGGGGAGGGGGTGGGGGAAGGGGATAGCCTGGTGATGGGTAGTAGGGAGGGCACGTATTGCATGGTGCACTGGGTGTTATACGCAACTAATGAAGCATCAAACTTTGCATCGGAATCTGGGGATGTACTGTATGGTGATTAACACAATATAATAAAATAAAATTAAAAAAAAAAAAAAAGAAAAGATGATGTACTTTGTCAAATGCTTCTTCTGCATAAATCAACAAGATCATATGGTTCTTGTCCTTTCTTTTACTAATGTAGAGTATCACTTTGATTGATTTGTGGATCTTGACCCACCCTTGTGGCCCAGGAATAAATCCCACTTGGTCCTGGTGGATAATCCTTTTGATGTACTGTTGGATCCTATTGGCTAATATCTTGGTGAGAATTTTGGCATCCGTGTTCATCAGGGATATTGGTCTGTCATTCTCCTTTTTGGTGTGGTCTTTGTCTGGTTTTGGAATAAAGGCAATGCTCAAAAAGAGTTTGGAAGTTTTCCTTCCATTTCTATTTTTTGAAACAGCTTCAGAGGAATAGGTATTAATGCCTCTTTAAATGTTCGGTAGAATTCCCCTGGGAAGTCTTCTGGCCCTGGACTCTTGTTTCTTGGGAGATTTTTCATTACTGCTTCAATTTCCTTGCTGGTGATGGGTCTGTTCAGGTTTTCTATTTCTTCCTGTTTCAGATTTGGTGTTGATATGTTTCTAGGAATGCATCCATTTCTTCCAGAATGCCTACTTTGTTGGCATATAGTTGCTCATAGTATGTTCTTGTAATTGTATTTCTTTGGGGTTGGTTGTGATCTCTCCTCGTTCATTCATGATTTTATTTATTTGGGTCCTTTCTCTTTTCTTTTTGATAAGTCTGGTCAGGGCTTTATCAATCTTATTAATTCTGTCAAAGAACCAGCTCCTAATTTCGTTGATCTGTTCTCCTGTTCTTTTGGTTTCTATTTCATTGATTTCGGCTCTAATCTGTATGATTTCTCTTCTGCTGGATTTAGGCTCTATTTGCTGTTCTTTCTCCAGCTCCTTTAGGTGTAAGGTTAGGTTGTATATTTGAGACCTTTCTTGAAAGTTTCTTGAGAAAGGCTTGTATTGCTATATAGTTCCCTCTTAGGACCGCCTCTGCTGCATCCCAAAGGTTTTGAACAGTTGTGTTTTCATTTTCATTTGTTTCCATGTACCCTTTTTAAATTCTTCTTTAATTTCCTGGTTGACCCATTCATTCTTTTGTAGGATGTTCTTTAACCTCCACGTATTTGTGTTCCTTCCACATTTTATCTTGTGATTGAGTTCAAGTTTTAAAGCATTGTGGTCTGAGAATATGCAGGGAATAATCCCAATTTTTGGTACTGGTTGAGACCTGATTTCTGACTCAGTATGAGATCTATTATGGAGAATGTTCCTGTGTACTTGAGAAGAATGTGTATTCTGTTGCTTTAGCATAAAATACTCTGACTATATCTGTGAAATCCATTTGGTCCAGTGTGTCATTTGAAGTCCTTGTTTCCTTTTTTTTTTTAAGATTTTATTATTTGATAGACAGAGAGCACAAGCAGGGGGAGCAGCAGGCATAGGGAGAGGAAGAAGCAGGCTCCCTGCTGAGCAGACAGCCCAACGTGGGGCTCAATCCCAGGACCCTGGATCATGACCTGAGCAGAAGGCAGATGCTCAACTGACTGAGCCACTCAGGTGCCCCTAAAGCCCTTGTCTCCTTACTGATCTTCTTAGATGAGCCATGCATTGTAGTGAGTGGAGTGTTAAAGTCCCATATTATTATTTTATTATTATCAAAGTGTTTCTTTAGTTTGTTATTAATTGGTTTATATAATTGGCTGTTCCCATGTTAGGGGCATACATATTTACAATTTTTCGACCTTCTTGTTGGATAGCCACTTTTATTATGATATAGTGTTCCTCTTCATTTCTTATTACAGTCTTTGGTTTAAAACCTAATTTGTCTTATATAAGGATTGCTACCCCAACTTTCTTTTGATGTCCATTGGCATGATAGATGGTTTTCCACCCCATCACTTTCAATATAGAAGTGCATTTGGATTTAAATGAATCTCTTGTAGACAGCATCTCAATTGGTTTTGTTTTTTTATTCAACCTGATGCCCTGTGTCTTGATTGGAGCATTTAGCCCCTGTACATTCAGAGTAATTATTGAAAAATATGAATTTAGTGCCACTATATTACCTGTAAAGGCACTGTTTCGGTATATTGTCCCTGTTCCTTTCTAGTCTCTATTACTTTAGGGCTCTTCTTTGCTTAAAGGATCCCCTTTAATATTTCTTGCAAGGCTGGCTTAGTGATCACAAATTCTTTTAGTTTCTGTTTGTTCTGGAAGCTCTTTATCCCTCCTTCTATTCTGAGGTCGCTTGGGCAGCCTCCACGTCACTGGGGCCCCAGGGTCCCTCCAGCTCCCTGAGGTCCGCCTGCCTCACTTTCCTGCCAGAGGGCCCTGCCGTCCCCGAGCCCCGCGCGTGCGGGATGACAGCCTTGCTGGATAAAGTATTCTTAGTTGCATATTTTTTTCTTGTTTAGCACCTTGAATACATCATGACAATCCTTTCTGGCCTGCCAGGTCTCGGTGGACAGGTCTGCTGCCAGCCTTACATTTCTACCCTTGTAGGTTATGGACCTCCTGTCCTGAGCTGTTTTCCAGATTTTTTTTCTTTATCTCTGAAATTCGTAAGCTTTACTATTGTACATGTAGCTGTTGACCTATTTTTATTGATTTTGAGGGGGTTTCTCTATGCCTCCTGGACTTGAATGCCTGTTTCCTTGCCCAGATTAGGAAAGTTCTCAGCTAAAATTTGTTCAAATACTCCTGCCTCTTCCTGTCTCACTCTCTTTCCTCCTCTTCTGTGACCCCAATTATTCTAATATTGTTTTGCTTTATGGTATTGCTTATCTCTCAAGTCCTCCTCTCATGATGCAGTAGTCGTTTATCTTTTTCTCAGCTTCCTTATTTTCCATAATTTTGTCTTCTACATCACTGAATCTCTTCTTTTTCATTTATTTTAGCAGTTAGATCCTCCATTTTTTATTGCACCTTAGAAATAGCCCTCTGATTTTGACCTGATTAGATTTTAGTTCTTTATTTCTCTGGTAAGTGATTCTCTAGTGTCTTCTATGTTTTTTTCAAGCCCAGCTAGTTTCTTTATAATCGTTCTTTTAAAATCTAGTTTACTTATATCCATATTTATTAGATCTCTCGTTGTGAGTTCTGCTTCTCGTTCTCTTTTTTGGGGTGAATTCCTCTGTCTTGTCATTATGTCCAGAAAAGAATAGATGAGAGGGAGGGAAGTTACAAATATAGCAACAACAACTCCAGAAAAGTATACACTACAGAAATCAGAAGAGAAATGAAAAAGAAAAAAGGAAAAAAAAATGAGAATAAAATCAAACAAGAAGTAGAACAGAACAATAAACTGGATCCTCATTGTATCTTGGTCTGTTTGTTAGAAGAATCTAGATCCCAAAATAGGCAAAGAAATACACACACAGAGAAACATGTAGTTGAACACAATGAAAGGAAGCCAAAAGTGAAAATATATATGCCATCAAATTGATAATAGTTGAAAAGGATAATAAAATATAAACTGAAGGACTAACGAATGATAACTATACCAGAAAAATGTACATTACACTAATCAGAAGAGAAAAGAAACCAAAAAGAAAAGAAAAGGAAATAAAATGGGAATAAAATGAGAATAAAATGAAACAAGAAGTAGAAGAACAGAACAATAAACTAGATCCTTGGTGTATTTTGGTCTGTTTGTTAGAAGAAAGTAGATGCCAAAATAAGGAAGAACGAAAACCATATATATATGTATGTATATGTATGTATGTTTATATATATATATATATATATGAACACTAAGGGGCTAGCTAGCATTTTGGGAAAAACATTCTCTCTCGCTGTTGTCCTTTTATCACTCCCGCCTCCCAAGTCTTTACAAGCCTAGGACGTAAGAGAGCCCACTTTGCTCTTTGGGGTGACCACATGTATTATGTGCTCCCCCTAAAGTATCCTAGCATTCAGTTAATGGGAAAGAATATAATGATAACTCATTATACTCCAGTACCTGTTGTGTATACCCAAATAATATTGCAGTATATAATGTATACATAGAAGATTATGTACATAAACATTAATCCATGTTAATGGTTCCTAGGCTATTTCTGTGAGTTGAAAGACCCTGGGGAACTATGAGCACATCATTATTTTTCAGGTGGTATGGCACAGTCATCCAGAGAAGATGGCTGGAAAAAGCAACCAAATACACATTTACAGTTGTTTTTGTTTTATGTCTCTGTGTGAAATAAAAAGGTGGCTGAAAGAAAATCTCAGTCGAACTATTTGCTTTTGATCTGGTTTTCTTAAATGTCTAATCCCCAGTTTGACCGCTTTTCTCACTGGTTGCTTAACCAGACTGACCATGCTGACTTCATTAAGTTGTTTGCTTGGTTGATTGTTTCTGCGGTTGGCAACATGCAGAGAACTGACACATCTAGGCCCTAATCCAGGGCCCAACTTCCTTATGGTTTTATTAAAATGAGGGTGCCTTATCTCTGAGGACAGTCTCTCTTCGCTGGTATTGCTTCTTACGTTTTAATGTATTTGCTTCAGATTGTTGCATGTGATTCTTCCCACCTGTCTTTCCTAAGTGTAAATTGAAAAATAGGATCTTCTCTTTGGAACTCATTTGTCCTTCCCTTCATCATAAGGACTTTGTGATTATGAACATTTCTGTTTTTGACAAGGATCCCTCTTTAAGACAAACTTTGTAAATAGTACGTAAGTTACAATTAAGTTAGTGCTGTGCTCATTTAAGATTGTAACTTTTAAATATATAAAATATTTAATATTCAAATATCACCTTTTTAAATGTCTGAATCACTGATTTCATTTATCCAGCAAATATTCACTAAAAGCATAGTGTGTTCCAGGCATTAGATGCTGGGAATTGACAGATGTAAAAGATTTGGTTCCTGACTTCTAGGAGTTTGACTTAATGGGGCAGATAGGCATGTAAACAATTATGGTATGAGGGACACCTGGGTGGCTCAGTCAGTTAAGCATCTGCCATCATCTCAGGTCATGATCCCAGAGTCCTGGGATTGAGTCCCACGTCAGGCTTCTTGCTCAGCAGGGAGCCTGCTTCTCCCTCGGCTGTGCGCGTGTGCGCGCTCTCTCTCTCTCTCTCTCTCTCTCTCTCTCTCTGACAATAAATAAAATCTTTAAAAACAAAACAAAACAGTTATAGTACGATATGGTAACCGCTATAATAGTGATATGTAAAAGGTGCTATAAGAATACAGAAGTAGGGTACCTGACTGTACCAACAAGGAGGAGGGGTTGAAGAAAAGGAGAAAAAATTCAAGAGGGAAGGAGTAGAATTTCATGGAATTTCATGGATGAGGATAGGGAAAAGGCAGTGTCGTTGCATTTAACTCTTCATCATTAGTCTAACCATGCCTTTGTTTAAGAGGCAAGAATACATGAATGAAGAGGTATTTTGAATAATTTGCTTCATCTTGAAAATTTAAGTGTTATATCATTAGATCAGAGAAGTTAGAGTATTTATTTTGATAGGGAGAAGGGGGCGTCTTTTAAAAAGTGGCACAAAGCCCCCCTCTTTTCGTTTCTTGGAATATTCTCTGTGTTTTAGAATGATAGATTACAAAAATATGATGGAATAACTCATGCTCTGGTCATTTATTTCTTATTTTGATGGTTACTCTTGGCAACATGGTTAAAATCCTTTCAGTGAGTCCATGTAAATGCTATGATTATTGGAACTGCCCCATGATGGGGTAGGACTTTATATTGATGAGGACTTTGGCATCTGATCACTCAAGCAATCAGGAGAAAAAAATTCAAGCATTCTCTACATGCGATTGTGATCTAGGTCCTGAGAAAGATATAGGTTAACACTATATATGTAATGTTCTCGATATAAGAGAAGTTAAAATCTTAAATGACCGCAGCCCTAACTACTTAACCTAATCACGTTGCTCATCTTTCTCTTCATGGAGTTAATGATTTACATGGCCATTATTGGACGAAGACATGAAGAAATTGATAAGAGGGCAAGGCAATATAGAATTGATGTCACATGAATTGAATTGGTCGACCATGTAATTTATCCAAACCACAGGATTTGGGGAAGGAAAGAGTTATATTTGTAATGACTCAAGGACAACAGGAATAAACCAAGGCTATATTGGGCAAACCTCATCATCTTACAAGAGAGTACGATCTCCCCCTACAACAGAATAACACATATAGTAGCTCTTGAAACAATTGGAAACATCACTTTAGGTGGAAACTAGGCAAAATGTTGGTTGGCTGAAGGGTGAGAAAGCCTTTTCATTCATGGGTGGTATCATGAGCAACAACATTGTCAATACTGCCTCCTTGGGCTCTATTAGACCAGTTCCAGTTTTGTAGTACCTGAACTTGTATATGACTTTTACTTTTGCCCCTTCTTGGAAGTTTCCTATGGTTCTCAGGCCTGCCCACGACCAGGACTCAGACTTTTGTTCTCTCTTTGATGTCTGTGTCCTGATGTCATAGACCAGTCCCGCCTCCTAACACCTCCAGGTCCCCAGACTCTGCACCAGGCAGAGTACAAGGCCATCCACTTGACTGGGAGAGATAATCAGATAGTATTAACTTTAAACATCTCATTTAACATCTCTGAATGCCATATTTCTTATTTGTAAATCACATGATTGAATTAGATGATGTCATACATGCCAAGTATTCTCACTTTCTAGTAGAAGAATTCCCAGTAAATCCATAATAACTCCTATGGAAAGATTTCCTATCTCAAATGAAAATATGTGAGGTTGAAGTGGTAACCACCAAACAAAAGTCTTGCATGTAATTTCTTAGACATAGTAACTGGTTGATAAATGGTGGTTTTATTGATGAAACCAGGTCAAGCGCCACATAACTACATGACTAACTCATTTTGAACTAATTTCCTTAAACATTATGCTTATTAAATGACTCCTTCATTTTAAAAATCTTTTTAAAATAGAAAGCACTTTAATATATGCCATTTAAAATTCATTTGTAAATATAACTTATGCCACTTTATACTGACAAATGGATAGCCATCCATACATTTATATGTGTAATACATATATACATAGCTTTTATATAAAAGTATAACATATACTAGTATATGAAGAGACACAGGTGAGCCAGATCAACACAACTGTACACAGATAACAAAATGGCATGACTTTGATATTTATTATTACACTGCAAATATGGTATATTTAGAACTATGACCCAAGCTAAGATAATGAGAAGGCATAAGAAAGGAGAATATTTCTCCCCAGTGCTCATCCTATATCTTCCTGTCAATCTACTACATTTAAAGAAAGGATAAAAAAGAAGGAGAAGAATGGACAGAATAATGGGGAGCTAAAGAAAAAGTTGAGAAAAATCCTCTAAACTGAGTTTTGCTGCCTCAGACCTGGGGACATTATATTAAAGCATCTAAAATAAAAGCCTATCACTGCTTTTAGTTCCCTACTTTGATTACTACATGGAGCATAAAGTTTTGAAGCAAGAAAATGTTTCATTTGTTTAGTAAGACTGTGCCTCAATGTTTGGCAGGAAAGCAGCTATTAAGTACATATTCATTATTAGGGTGGTTATAATCCTAAAAAGACTAACACAAAATTAGAATGCATTGACTCTAGCATTCATAAAGTATCCATGTTCATCACAGTCACATTTCTGTAGGGGTACTAAGCATGATTAGGGATAATGTAATATTCTTGCCTTATGAAAAACAAAAACACCAGTTTTTAAAAATATATATTATGTGTTAAACTTAATTTTAACACTGGATTGGGATGAAATAATCTCTGTTGTCTTCCCTTTAAATCTTGCTTCTTTAGTACTTAGCAACAGGGGCTATAGATGTGTGTGTGTGTACATATATTTGCACATTTATATATAAAGTATATACTTTAAAAGATGGTATCAGAGAAAAAATAGTTTTGCAGGCTGGCTTTTCCAATAAACCCATTCTTCAAAATGAAAGCAGTAATTCTTGGAGTATACAGAATAACAAGTACTCAGAAGTATGAGGTGGCTTCTTAAGTTAGAAAAGGCCTAAATCAACAAGAAAGTAGTGTGAGAATCTAAACATTCTTATTTGTTCAAGTCTTGAGCAGTGTGTGTGTGTGTGTGTGTGTGTGTGTTGTTTTTGTTGTTTTGGGGTTTTTTTTTGCTTTATTTTCCTTTTATACCATCCTGCCTTAGCAGAAGCAGCATATTATGAGTTCATTTAGCTTTATGTTTGCTTAAATGTGTTTCCCTAATGGCATTATATCTTTTGGGACCATTGAATCATTTGAAGGAGAAATTACCTCATTCTTTATAATAGGATTTTGTGAGAATATCACTTTTCTTTTCTAATTTTTTATTCTGTTGCATATACTTCTCATTACTGAATATATGGCATTCATATTGCCATTGCTCTTGGCCATAGCTACAGGTCACTGGTGATTTAGAATTAGTGAAAAAAATATCCTTAAAACTTCTAATTCGTGTTCTAAAATACATCCTAGTCTTGAATCATAAGGAACAAATGTGATCTGTAAAATCTATAGTTTGAAGAGGGAACAAGGCCAGTTTGTATATAATATAAGTTGACTTTTGGATGAATCCTATAATCCTGTCCTCAGGTACACCATTGACATGTTCTGTACCTGTAATTAAATTTCATTTCTAGTTGGAAAACAAGAATGATGATGGTTGTAAACCCAGGGTTGTTAACAACCTATTGAGGTCATGATTTATCGCTTGTCCTGCATGTGTAGTGCCTTAGAATTTATAAATAGACTTCATATATATTACCTCATTTGTAAGGAGACAGTGTAGGAATTCTTGGGTGAGATTTAGAATCAATATATATGTAACACTGGAGCAAAGCCTACTCTGAGTTCTC
>NC_048218.1:130177721-130197377 GCF_002007445.2 Ailuropoda melanoleuca | reverse complement strand
GGCTCAGTCCGTTAAGCATCTGCCTTCAACTCAGGTCATGATCCCAGGCTCCTGGGGTCGAGTCCCACATCCGGCTTCTTGCTCAACAGGGAGCCTGCGTCTCCTTCTTCTTCTGCTCTTCCTGCTTGTGCTCTCTCCCTCTCTCTGACAAATTAATAAAAATAAATAAAATCTTTAAAAAACAAATAAAATGCAATTTGTGGGGCCCAAACCAGAGTTTCTGATTCAGTAGGCCTGGGATGGGGCCCAACAATTGTGCATGTCTGACATATTCCCAGTTAAAGCTGATGTTCCTGGCCTGTCTGAACCATACCTTTGGACCCACTGTTCAATCTAAGGTGTTTCCTAAAACAATTTTATCATCGATCATGGTTGTCAGATACTTTAACAAATTTTATTCAGATAGATGAAACTATTTTGGCAAAAGATCCTGGGTTGAATGGGTATCAACAGAAAGAAGACCACATGTGTTCTTCTTTCCTCTCGCATTATTTAAAAGTCCTTCAAACATTTGAAGGTTTGAAAGAACAATGGATATTTCTACATTGTGGAAATGCATTTGGGAATTGTAAACTTAAACTTACCTCGTTAGTCACTTTGCGCTTAAAAACAATTAGAATCATGAATCACTTTTTGGAATCTGTTCATAAGTAGAGAAGCTGCTTTCTATGCACAACTTCAATTTAGCCTCCCAATTAATGTCATCACAGAGAAATGTGGAGGTAAAGCATGATATCTTCATTTTTATACTTCCNGTCATCACAGAGAAATGTGGAGGTAAAGCATGATATCTTCATTTTTATACTTCCTAGAGGTACTTCTAAATGTGTAGCTTCAAGATTTGGTTTTAAATAATCACAGACTTGGTAAAGAAAACTGGGTAACTCTTTATATATATTGGTTCTAAATAGGGTATTTAGAATCTGAAAACAATAACCATCATGGTTTCAGCTGTATTTACATTTTTGTAGAATTTCTTCTTTATGCAGTGCTAAATGATTACATTTAAGTTTCTTTTCCTTGGGGACTGATTTTTCAAGTTTGAGGGTACTTCTGTTTCATGTGTTCCTCCCTTTACCCCCTGGCTGATTATGGGGCAGGGCAGGGGGAACCCTTCAATCAACCAGTCTTGCTGCAAATAATAGCTTTGTTTTACATGAGAAGTTGAAATTGCTTTTTGAAATGAAATTTGGGGCGTGGCCATGGATTTCGGTCACACATGCTACCTCTGCCTTCCTCTGCTATAGAAAATTAAGACTTGAGAATAATTGTTTTGCTCAGTATACACTTAATTTTTTTCCCTTGTTGCTCTGAGGCAGAGTATCACCTTGGAGAGGGAGAGAGAAATTAAAAAGCCAGTTACTAACTATTTTCAAAGAAAAGAGATGTAATTAAATATTGTTACGCAAACCCATAAAAGGAACAGAGCATAGTAGTAAAGTGCTATGCAGTTCTCTGGAGATGAAAATTTGAGGGTCAATATAATAAGAACATTTGGAAATTAGAAAGCAAGATGATCAAATGCACGAGGGTGATATTGGTAATTAGACTTCATCATCCTCCCCTAAAAATGCTCTACCATTTGTTTTTATCCTGTAATGTCCTCTAGATGGAATCAGGATCAAGTGATCAACATTCAAATTTATTACAAATTTCTGGTGTCATGGAGTTCAAAAAGAAAGCACTTCCAGCCTGGCTTTTGCTTCATCCGTTCTGTCTTGTTGTAAATAGTTGAATACATACTTGGAACCCCACTGGCCTAAGCAAGCATTTGATGAAGTTTTTAATGATGGATTGGGATAATCACAGACGCATTGCTATTTGACAAGCCTAACTGAAAGGCTAGACAGCAGACAAAGCACAATTTATTTTCTTTTCAAATGTGCCCTAAAGATCCAAGTCTGTCCTAAAATATTTTGTAGTTTAAAGCATAGTCTCCATGCTCTTTTCCATGTACCGTGGGTCTTTCTGATCATTCACATTTCATAAAGAATGGCCGTCCACAGGTGTTAAGGAAACTTAAAATAGTGGAATATCACTAACATCAGCGAAGAGTCTGCAGATCTCACTTCTAGCCTTGACAGTATTTGGTGGATGACCCCAGGCAAGGCATGTTACCATTTTGATTTTTCAACCCACTTTGTTCTGTCAACTAGCTTTAAGTTTTCATTAGAAAAACCAGTCCCAGATGCTTTCTAAAATCACCCTAATAGGATTGGTTGACCCTGTTATGTTTACTTTATCCCACTGAGCTTGCCATCGTATTCTACATAACTGCCTGTTTAGTTTTCAGTCTTTCTCACTAATCTGTGAGCTCTAAGAGAATATGCACCGTATCTCCTTGATTTATCATGTTATCAGCATTTAAAGCAGTACTTGGGATCTAATAGGTGCTCAGTGAATATTGGTTAAAGGAGTAAATGATTGAATGAATATATGAATTGGTAAGGTAAAGGATGATTTATTTTCCGTATACTCTCTTGATATTTAATCCCAGATACTATACCCCATGGCATTCTTCTCTCTCTTCTCTATTTTTATCTCTGTCTCTATCTATCTCTCATTATTTTGAGGATATGATTATTCTAAGACTATTAAAATTCTCAAGCAGATTTTACATTTGGTTTCAAGAGCCTGTATTCTTCAGGGCGCGCATGGGTGGCTCAGTCGTTAAGCGTCTGCCTTCGGCTGAGGGTGTGATCCCAGAGTCCTGGGTTTGAACCCCACATCAGGCTCCTCTGCTGGGAGCCTGCTTCTTCCTCTCCCACTCCCCCTGCTTGTGTTCCGTCTTTCGCTGGCTCTCTCTCTCTCTGTCAAATAAATAAATAAAATCTTTAAAAAAAATAGCCTGTATTCTTCATACAAGCCAAACAGCATAGTTTTCAAGTAATCCTTAAACTCCAAACCCACCTGCCTTTAGATGTCCAGAAAGACTATAGAAGAATTAAAAGGTTGGGATCACTTCTGGCTCCCTTCTCCAACCAGACCATGAATGTACAAGGTATATCCAGGCAAAGCATGATATATTTTAATAGAGCTTGTACTGTTTCTTTACCCTCTGCCCCACCTACCTTCTTTCCCTGCTTGCTGCCTTTGACTTCTTTCCCATTTCTGGACTTCTTATCCACTGTTACCAGAGAACTGTCCCACAAATGTATAATGTCAAATACCTGTCTGTGATACATTCCAAGTAGTGCTTTTATTTCATATTTCAAAATTGTTTTTTTCCTTCAAGTTTGAATACAGCTTTTTTGAAAATTATTTTGATTTTAGGTATCAAGAACTTTACAACTCAGTAATTTCACTTCTAGGAATTTAAAGAAATAATCGGGAAGGTAGACAAAAATTTGCCCCTCTTCATTGCAACACTGTATACTAAGAGGGAAATGATTAGGTAAAATAAGATATATTAGTAGTGTGCAGTGATCAAAATCATGTTTATGAAGAAATTTTATGCCTCTGAAGAATTTGCATGTAGTTTGATCGTATCTAAATACCAAATTATATTCATAGAATCAAGTATGGATGAATGAATCATGAGAGTTCATATTCCTTTTAATATTTTTCATTACGAGGCTGTAATATTCTTGAAATCATGGAAATTACGTTAAGAAAAAGGCTTTCAGTTTTAAATTAGCTTAACTCCGTACACCTTCCTCTTCCTTAGAACCTGCTAGTATACATTTTTTTTTGCTTAGTATTTATTGACAATTGCTAGAATGAATAAGGTAGAAGAAAGAAACTGCTAACCTGTTTCAACATTTTTATTTCATTGAAAAATGTAGAAATCTAGGCACTAACAATGCAGCGTAAAATTTTATTTTTTTAAATGGTGCCTATAACATTTCAAGATAATTTAAAATATTAACAATCCTGTTGTCAACATATATACCAAAAAATTACTCAAAAGTAGAGAAAAATGAGTGCATAAAGCTGTTTATCTCAGAATTATCTCTGAAAGTTGTGAGTGAAATTATCTCTGTCAGTTATGGCTACTGAGAGTATGGAAATGTTTTCATTATAATGTTGTTTAAAAATTCAGTTCTATAATTTATACCTGTCAATATTATAATTCTGTAAAATTTATGTATAGACAAAAACAAAAAAAATCGGAGAATTAAGATTATTTAAAATTAAGGTGCACCTGGGTGGCTCAGTTAAGCATCCAAGTCTTGATCTCAGCTGAAGTCTTGATCTCAGAGTTGTGAGTTCAAGCCCCACATTGGGCTCCACACTGGGCATGGAGCCTATTTAAGGTAAAATTTTTTTAAAAGATTATATAAAATTAAATGTTAGTACCGTATACTAGTTGCTGGTAGCTACTGGTGAAGACAGAAAGAATGGCTGGTTGGTATTTTATATAATACATGTGTATCAGCATGTGTACATACATATATAATGGGTAAATGTGGCTTCTCATTTACATTTATTCATTTACCATCAGTATCTGTGGTTTGGAATGAAGGATAAATGACTGGTAGACTCAGTAGTTAAATAGACAATTTCAGGCAGCCTTTGCATATTTTGTTCTCCATGTGTTAGAAACTGAAGACTATGACATATAATCATAGAAATATGCTGTTCAGTTTATGATAGCATCTGACCATCNGACTATGACATATAATCATAGAAATATGCTTTTCAGTTTATGATAGCACCTGACCATTACTGCTGTATTAGTTCCATGAAAGTATCAGAAAAATGCTGAAATGTATCTGTTATGTGCTGTTGATAGCTTTACTATGATAAACTTTGCTATGATAACTAGGAGAAATTATGCACTGTAATAATCATTAAAAGGGAAATTAGCCATGATACCTGGGAAGATTTAAGTCAAGTGTATGCTTCATTCACATTTATATAAGTTTTGGAAACAATGAGGATATTTCTTTTTGTATTTAAGTTACTCGCTGATTCTGTTGGAGTAAACTCCTACCTTCCATTGAATCTATTAACTCCAACTACTGATTCAGTTTATTAAGTAGTATTCTGTAAATGTGGTAATTGTTATAAGGTCTCTCAGTTATAGACTTAACAATGAAGCCTCAATGAAGTAAAGCTTCAATTTTTTTTAAAGATTTCTTTATTTCAGAGAGTGAGGAAGGGGTAAGGGAGGAGGAGAGAATTCCCTAACAGACTCCTTGCCGAGCGCAGAGCCTCACACATGGCTCGATCTCATCACCCTGAGATCATGACCTGAGTCAAAACCAAGAGTTGGACACTCAGCCGACTGAACCAACCAGGCACCCAGTAAAGCTTCAATTTTTATTACAAAATAGTTTACGGTCATCTCAGTTATGTTTTACAACCGTGGTTCCAACTTTAGCAAAAGACTCTGGCATTATATAAAGCCAGAAAAAGTTGATACAAATACAACTTTGGCTTTTATTGAAGGAAGAGGTATCCATGACCTTCTCTGGTCAAATGGCAGTGACCATGGAAGAAAATGGAAAGAGAATAAATACATGCTTTTAAGTTCAGAATGTATCCTTATTTTGTTCAGTTCAAATTTGCAGTATTGCTTAATAGTTAAAGCTCTAGAACCAGATGGCTAGAGTTTCTAATTCTATATACACCATGTGTTATTTATGTAACCTTGGCCAGTTGCTACTTTGGGTCTATATTCCTAATCTATAGGGTAGTTTTGAGGGTTACATTACTTAATGCATACCTGGTGTGTCGTAGGCACTTAGTAAATATGAGCATATATTTGTAGTAGTAGTGGTGCTGGTAGTCATAATACAGCTCTTTACTGAGCCCCTCTTTACCATCATCATAAGGTTATTAAAGGCAAATACAGTGCATTTCACATACTTTAATATAGTGACTAGAAGATAATACACACTACAATGCAAGGGAAAATACCCATGTCCAGAAAAGTAAAACAAAACAAAAGTTTCATGAATTTTATTAAAGAGGAATGATAATATTCATTTTGGTAGAGAAGTATCAGGAAATTTAAGGTAGAATTTATGTGGATGGTTAAGAATTGCTCGTGTTTTGATTGCTGCTAAGGTACTTGAGGCAGAAACAACACAAAAGCAAGAAAGCAAGAAGTTCTTTGGACCACACTAAGCCACCTAGTTACTAGTTTGACTGTAAATGGAAAAAGTTATAAATAAGAATGAAAAGTTAGAAGGGACCCATACTGTAGATGAGAAAGTGCCACCAATATCTGGTCTTGCTACCTTATGTCTATGCATACTATGAATATGGTTCAGAAAAAAAAATGTACCTTTATGTTCCCCAAAATAAATAAAAGCCTTGCGGCCTTTCATTTAAGTTGATAACTTCTTAAAAACCTTCATTTCAGGGGCACCTGGGTGGCTTAGTTGGTTAAGCGTCTGACTTTGGCTCAGGTCATGATCTCATGGTCCTGGAATTGAGCTTTGAGTCAGGTTTCCCACTTAGCAGGGGGTCTACTTGTCCCTCTCCCTCTGCCCCTCCCCCTGCTCATGCCTTCTCTCTCATATAAATAAATGAAAACTTTAAAAAAAACCCCAAACCTTCATTTCAAACTTTTTTGGTGATACTGATGTCTGCAGTTTCTGATGAGCTTTGCCAGACCGGTTGGATGGGCTTTCCCATCTCAAAAGAGCCTAACTCCAGCCTTGTGATCTTGTGTTGTTATTGTTTCTTTTCTTTAAATACTTGCTCTCCCCTTTATACAGGAAGCCTAGTTCTTCTGGAGTGTAGGCTCCCTTGAACAAATTGCATGTAAAAATACCTTCAAAAATACTTTTGACAGACTTTGAGTTTGCCTTTGACTTTGACATCAAGCACATATGTGTTGGCAGAAGAAGCTGGCAGCAGGAGAACAGGCAGTTGGAGTTACTACTTTTAAGCAGAAGGCTACAAATGAAGAATATTAATCTGACAGTGATATAGGAATAGCTTGTAATCAGGGCATTACAGTGGTCTAACTGAGGCAAGGGTGATGGTCTATTTTAGAGTGCAGAGAGTGGGCTAGAAAGAATCAAAGCTGAGAGATCCATGACTTGACAATGGACTGGATGTGAAGGAGGAAAGTATTAACATTTAAGCTTTGTATCTAGATGACCAGAGAAATGGTCAGGCCATTAAAGTAAGCAAAAAAGAAAAATACATTACTGTTTCCTCTAGACAGTGGTGTTTGCAACCTGATGAATTTCATGCCAGGAGACATTTGTATCAAGTTATCTAACAGGCAGTAAAAATGTGGGACTTTGAAAATATCTGTATTATCTGTGTTACAAATGAAAGGAGTGTATCACTGATACAGTTTAAAGATATCTCCATAGGTGATACCAAAAGCCATAAAAGTAGGGAAGATTGATGGAAGGACAGAAACAGCAAGAAAAAAGGTGAAAAACGGTATTTACTTGACTCTGAGTATAATCTTGGATAAATCACTTACCAGTGCCTTTTTTTGCATGCCTGTAAAAAATATGATTATAAACTTTCTTCACAAATACAAATGAAATAATGTATATGAAAATAATTGGTAAAGTGCTTCACAAATATTTATTGTTGCTGTTGAGAAGGAGAAGTAAGAAGAAGGTCCAATGAGTGAGACAGAGAAGTGGAAACTGTAGAAGAAAGACAAGAGTGGACACTGTCACAGAGGACAAAGGAAAAGAGAGTATCAAGAAATGAGTATCAGCACATTTATTTGGCTGTTAAATTTGAAAGTCATTAGTCCCCTCCACAAGTGCTACATCAGTAAGCACTGATTCAGTTATCTAGAACTCATAGGTTGAAAAGGATGAGCAATAATGGGAAAATGGAAATAGTGGAGATTTAAAAATATATATATGTCTGCATGTATTTGTATGAAGAGAGAGATGATTAGAGTGGAAGTGGCAATTAGGGTATATTAACATATTTTAGGGCAAGTTTATATCAGAAAAGTGTCCTAGATAACCAGACTATGTAAGTTCATCCAACATTTGGAAATTGAATATACTCTTTGTTCTTAGATAAGTTTTTATTTTTTTTNAAAGTGTCCTAGATAACCAGACTATGTAAGTTCATCCAACATTTGGAAATTGAATATACTCTTTGTTCTTAGGTAAGTTTTTATTTATTTTTTATTTTTTNATTTTATTTATTTATTTGACAGAGATAGAGACAGCCAGCGAGAGAGGGAACACAAGCAGGGGGAGTGGGAGAGGAAGAAGCAGGCTCATAGCAGAGGAGCCTGATGTGGGGCTCGATCCCATAACGCCGGGATCATGCCCTGAGCCGAAGGCAGACGCTTAACCGCTGTGCCACCCAGGCGCCCCTAGGTAGGTTTTTTAAAAAAAATTGCTCTCAGTATTATTACCACACCGTAGGTGCATTTTATCTCTTAATTACTGTTTAAACTTTTTTTTTTCGCTTTTTCTTNTCCCATAACGCCGGGATCATGCCCTGAGCCGAAGGCAGACGCTTAACCGCTGTGTCACCCAGGCGCCCCTAGGTAGGTTTTTAAAAAAAAATTGCTCTCAGTATTATTACCACACAGTAGGTGCATTTTATCTCTTAATTACTATTTAAACTTTTTTTTTTTCGCTTTTTCTGTTTGAGACAGTTGCCTACTTTTGAATCTATAATCCTCGAGAACGTTGTTTAATATTTAATTTAATTGGGCTTTTAGCATTTCATTTCCCCTGATACTAGTCATTTTCCTTTTAAAATTGTGAATTGAGTTCATATTTTCATGAGAAGCATTATAAAATAATCAGTTCAAATGAGTTCAGGGATAATCCCCATTTTCTTAAAATAATATTGTTTAAGACATGTCAATATTAGCATATTGAAAAGGTGTACTTGCTACAAATGAAAAGAATAGAGCGGTTGTTGAATATACCATTCAGTTAACATTTTTTTGTTAAACTTTTTATTTTGAGATAATTGTAGATTCACATGCAAGTTGTAGGATGTAATGCATAGAGATTCCATTTGCCCTATACTCAGTTTCCCACAAAGATAATATCTTACAAATTGATAGTACAAAATCACAATCAGGATACTGATATTGACTGAGTCAAGATACAGACATTCCCTTCACCACAAAGATTTTTTTTTTATAGCCACCATATTTTCCTCCCACTTAATCCCCCTCTTTGCCCTTGGCCACCAGTATTGTTCTCCATTTCTATAACTTTGCCATTTCAAGAATGTTCTGTAAATGGAATCATATAGTATGTAACCTTTTGGGATTGACTTTTTTCACTCACCATAATTCCTTGGTGATTTTTCTAGTTTGTTGAATGTTTAATCTGCTTGTTCCTTTTCATTACTAATTAGTATTTCATGGTATGAATATCCATAGTTTTTTGTTTGTTTATTTGTTTTTAATTGTTTTCATTTGAGAGAGATAAAAAGAACACTAGCAGAGGGAGCAGCAGACAGAGAGAGGGGGAGAAGCAAGCCCCCCCTCCAGCAGGGAGCCCTGATGTGGGGCTCGATCCCAGGACCCTAAGATTATTACCTGTGCCAAAGGTAGACGCTTAATGGACTGAGCCACCCAGGCACCCCTCAATGTATCATAGTTTGTTTAGCCATTCATTGCTGAAAGACAGGCATCTGGGTTGTTCCTAGTTTGGGACTATTAGAAATAGAACTGCTATACACATTTTGTGTGCAGACTTTTGAGTGAACATTAACTTTTCATTTCGCTAGGATAAATGCCCAGGATTGCAATTGCTGGGTTGTATGCTAGTCATATAATTAGTTTTTAAAGAAATTGTTATTTAAATTATTGCCAAATTATTTTCCAGAGTGGCTGTACCATTCCACCACAAATCTATAAGGGATCCAGTTTCTCAACATCCTCACCACAATTTTGTGTTGTCACTATGTTTTATTTTAGCCATTGTGATAGATGCATAGTAATATCTCATTATGGTATTAATTTGCATTTGTGTAATACATATTGATTTTTAACATCTTTTCATGTGCTTATTTGTCATCTGTATATATTTTTTTGTAAAATGGCTCTATGTATAAGTTGTCTGTTTTATAATTGGGTTTTTTTTTTGTTTTTGTNGTGCTTATTTGTCATCTGTATATATTTTTTTGTAAAATGGCTCTATGTATAAGTTGTCTGTTTTATAATTGGTTTTTTTTTGTTTTTTTGTTTTTTTTACATCGAGTTTTGTGTTCTTTATTATTGCAGAAGCAGGTCCTTTGTCAAATATGAGGGTTGCAAATTATTTCCCAGTCTGTACTTTCCCANCTTTATTATTGCAGAAGCAGGTCCTTTGTCAAATATGAGGGTTGCAAATTATTTCCCAGTCTGTACTTTGTCTTTTCATGCTCTTACCAGGGTCTTTCACAGAGCAAATGGTTCTAATTTTATGAAGCACAGTTTATTATTTTTCCCCTCTATGGGTTGTGTTTTTGGTGCCAAGTCTAAGAACTTTCTGACTAGCCCTAAATCTTAAAGGTTTTCTTTCTTTCTTTTTTTTTTTCTAAAAGGCTTATAGTTTTACATTTTACATTGAAATCTATAATTAATTTTTAGTTGATTTTTGTAAAATGCGTGTGGTTTAGGTCAAGGTTCATTTTTATTTAATGATTTGTTATTTATTGCCTATGGATGCCTGATTGCCCAAGCATGTTTAAAAAACGTTTTCTTCCATTTTAATTCTGTTTGCATCCGTGTTGAAAATCACTGGGCATATTTGTGCTCCCTTTACTGTGTTTAAATTTCAGTACACACTGGAGTTCCTAAGTGAAAGGAGGGGAATGCTTATTGCTCATTGCCTTCTGGGTGATGCTGCCCTAAAGGCTGTTTCAGAAGTATCATCATACTGTAAAGAGAGAGTTATCCTTTTTTTAGAAGTCAAGACACTGAGCTGTAGGGAAGAAAGGGAGGAAAGATGAAGCTTCTAGCCACTTCCCTTCAGGCAAGGGTTTCCTCTTTTTGCTGAGGTTAATCATGTTATAGGTCACCAATTCATTTCCATTGCCTTTGTTGACATGAGACTCCTAAGATTTTGGCAATAGGTTTTTTTTTTATCCATCTTGAGTTTTTGTAATGCTCTGAGGTTTTTTCTTTTCAGCCAAAATTTTCTGCTTGAAGGGCATTTTTATGGGTGTGGCTAGAAGCTTTGTTGGAGCTGTTAAGTCAGACACCTATGAAACCACAAGTCCTAAATTATGGTTTTAAGTAACATGTGACATTATATTTAGGTGAGCAAAATAGAAAGGGAGCAACAGTAGAAGAATAAATAGAAGTTACATTAAACCTAAAATCCATATCCTCTTTCTAGTTGTGACTTGAAATAAATACATGCAATTAAATGCATTTAAAAATACAGATACAAATATATTTGAATGATTACAAATCAAAGCAGCAACAGGTGCATAATTAGAATTTCCCAAAATGTGTTAATCAAAACTAATACTGTGGGGTAGTAATGTTTATTTTGTATTGTGATAGACTTGGGAAGTGTTGGTGTGAATACATATAAACAAATTTGTGTAGCTATAAAACCTGTCCGTCCGTCCTTCCTTCCTTCCTTCCTTCCTTCCTTCCTTCCTTCCTTCCTTCCTTCCTTCCTCTCTGTCTCTCTCTCTCTTAGAAACATCTTTATTACAAGTGGTCTTCAAGACCTCGTTACATGGCATCACAGAATAGGTCTCTCTTCCACACTGAAGTATCACTGATCTAAACACAGTTTGCATTAAACAACTAAATACAAGTGTTCTTTGTTTTTAATATTAATTCCAGTATAGTTAATATAGAGTGTTATATTAATTTCAGGTGTACAATATAGTGATTCAACAATTCTATGCATTACGCAGTGCTCATCATGGTAACTGTACTCTTAATCCCCATCACCTGCTTCACCCACCCATTCCCCCACCTCCATTCTGGTAAACATCAGTTCTCTACAGTTAAGAGTCTGTTTCTTGGTTTGTCTCACTTTTTTTTTCCCTTTGCTCATTTGTTTTGTTTCTTAAATTCCACATGTGAGTGAAATCATGTGGTATTTGTCTTTCTCTGGCTGATTTATTTTGCTTAGCATTATACTCTAGCTCCATCCATGTTGTTGCAAATGGCAAGATTTTTTTTTCTTTTTATGGCTGAGTAATAGTCCATTGTATACATATATTACATCTTTATCCATTCATCTATTGATGGATGCTTGGGCTGCTTCCACAATTTGACTACTGTAAATAATGCTGCTAGAAACATAGGGGTGCATGTATCCCTTCAAATTAGTGTTTTTTGCTTTTGGGTAAATCCTCAGTAGTGCGATTACTGGATCACAGAGTAGTTCTATTTTTAACTTTTTGGGGAAACTCCATACTGTTTTCCATAGTGGCTGCACCAGTTTGCATTCTGCTCCAAGGTTCCGTTTTCTCCATGTCCTTGGCAACACTTGTTGTTTCTTGTGTTTTTGATTTTAGGCCCCCCTAGATGCCATGTAACAGGTGTGAGGTGATAGCTCATTGGAGTTTTGATTTGTGTTTCCCTGATGATGAGTAATGCTGAGCATCTTTTCATGTGCCTGTTGGCCATGGATGTTGTCTTTGGAGAAATGTCGTTCATGTCTTCTACCCAGTTTTTAATCAGATTTTTTAAAAAAAAATTTGGTGTTGAGTTGTATAGAGTCATTATATATTTTGAATATTAACCCCTAATGAGATATATAATTTGCAAATATATTCTCCCACTTAGGTTGCCATGTCTTTTTGTTGATGGTTTCTTTTGCTATGCAGAAGCTTTTTAGTTTGATGTAGTCCTTGTTTATTTTTGTTTTTTGTGGCATTTGCTTTTGGAGTCAGATCCAAAAATTCAACTCTGAGACCAGTGTCAAGGAACTTACTACCTATGTTTTCCTCTAGGACTTTTTGTGGTTTCAGGCCATACATTCAAGTCTTTAACCCATTTTGTTTATGGTACAAGATGGTGGTCTTGTTTCATTCTTTTGCATAGGCTTTCCAGTTTTCCTAACATCATTCATTGCAGAGACTGTCCTTTCCCTTTTGTATATTCTTGCTTCCTTTGTTATGAGTTAACTAATCATATATTGTACTGCTTTTAAGATTCTCTCTTTAACTTTTGACAGTTTAATTATAATGTGTCTTGGTGCGGTTCTTGTTGGTTTCATCTTGTTAGTGGCTCTATGTGCTTCCTGGACATGAATGATTCTCCTTCTCCCGGTTAGGGAAGTTTTCAGCTATTATTTATTCAAATAAGTTCTCTGCCTATTTATCCTTCTTCTCCTTCTGAGACTCCTATAATGTGAATGTAATTTTGCATAGTGTTGTTCTATAGGTCCCTTAAGCTCTCTATTTATTTATTTTTCTTTTTGAGGCTCTGTTTGGGTGAGTTCCACTGACCTGTCTTCCATGTCGCTGATTCTGTCTTAGGCTTCATCTATTCAGCTGCTGAATCCCCCTAGAATGTTTTTTCAGCTCGGTTATTGTATTCTTCAGGTCCGTGACTTCTGTTTAATACTTTCTTATATTTTCTGTCTCTTTGTTGAAGTTCCTATCCTTTATCCATTTTTCTCCCAAATTCAGTAAACATCTTTATGACCATTACTTTGAGTTCTTTCTCAAGGAGATCACTATCTCTGTTTCATTGAGGTCTTAGTCTAAGGTTGTGACTTATTCTTCCATTTGGGATGTGGTCATCTGTGTCCTCATTTTGCTTGACTCTCTCTGCTTGTTTCTATGTATTCATTGAAACAGCTACCTCTCCCAGACTTGCAGGAGCACCTTGTGTAGGTGATGAGTCTTATCATGCAACCTTATCCTACCTCTTGGTTGTCTCTTGTACTTTTGTGATTATCTAAGCAGCTTGATTTTTCTTGATAGGTCCCAGTTGCTAAAGGTGTGCTGAGATCTGGCAGTGTTCCAAAGGGAGTGATCTCAGTCAGTGCCTAGTTTCAGGACCCTTGGAAGCCAGATCCTCAGGCAGCAGCATTTAAAGTATGCAAATTTATACAGTCCTCTGGGAACACAATCATAAACCCTGATGACCTCCAAACTGGGAGACCTGAGGGTGTCTCTGGGCATCAGTTGCAAAAATCAGAGCTTCAGATGAGTGTATAAGCTCCTTTCTAGGAGGTACAAGTGAACTGTGATGAGCCCAAGGGAGGCCTCAAAAATGGTGTCTCCCTGCCTCCCTTCCCTGATAGCACCTTTATAGCCTCCAAATGTATGGCAAACCTGAATCCTGTTGTTCAGGTTGAAGTTCCAGGACAAGTGTATGAACTTTTCTTTTTTTTTTTTTTTTTTCAGAAAAGCTGAGGCTGTGTTTCATCCTGTTGTCTGTGTAATGCCTGGGGTGTGATAGCCTACCCAGAACTGCCTTTCTGATTGAAATAGTCCCCTGGGGTCCAGAAACGCAATCCCTTGTGGCTACGAAGGCCAAGTGATCAAGGGGTATCCCCTGTATGGACTCTACTTTCCACCAGCTTTATTTCGCAAGGCTAGGGGAGAGCACTGAAGGTAGGACACAGTAGTAACTTGGGAAGGCCAAGAAAGAGCACTGGGGGTGGAATACACCAGCAGCTTTTGTGAGGCTGTGTCTGCACCTGCTCACCTATGCTAGCAAAGTGAGGGGTGAGTGCAAAAGTGGCTCTCCCCAGCACCCATATCCCCACGAAAGTCATAAGTGGTCCCTGACCCTCTAGCAGATGCTTTAAGATCAGCAAATTCATCTTCTTCATATATAACCCAGTCACCTCTCAAACTCCCCATTGTGCTAGGTCCCATGACAAGACAAGTCTGCGTGCAAGTCCATCCAAAAAGGTATCTCACCTCCCTTAGACCCTCTGAATACCCTGAACGTAAGCCTCTTTAGTTTCCAAAATTAGACATTTTTGTGGTCTTCTGTCTTCAGTGCAGGTCCATGGGGTTGGAGTGCCTGATGTGGGGACAGGCTCTGGAGCTGGAAGATTCCTTCCTATTGCAGGTCCCATGCAAGGGTGGCTTTTTTGGCAAGACTATGTCTCTCCCTCTCCTACCCCTCTCAATAAAGCCCTTTTATCCCTTGTGCAGGGAGCTATTCAGCTAGCTCAGTTCTTTTTCAGCAGTAATTATAGCATATGTAGCTATAGATTCGGTGTGTCTGTGGGAGGAGGTGAGTTCAGGGTCTTCCTATAACACTATTTTGGAACCAGTCTTATAAAATNCAGGGTCTTCCTATAACACTATTTTGGACCACTCTTATAAAATTTTTTAAAGCTTTGAGTTTATAATTTTTGTATTGTGACTCTCCACAAAATGCAACATTCCCCAAACCTATTCAATATATAATTACATAGAGCATCTTGACAGAACAGATTTATTCAAGACTCAGATTGGGAGGTGCTAATATTATCTATTTATTTAACAATATTACAGAGTATTTACTATGTGCCAGATATAATTTTAGGCAATTTACAAATATTTTCACATTTAATCCTCGTAACAACACAATGAGGATGGTAGTATGTTGTTACGACAGCTTTACAGGTGAAGAAACTGAAGTACAGAAAGATTAAATAACTTGCCAAGGTCGTTCAGGTAACAAGTGACAAAGCCAGGATTTGCACTGAGGTAACCTGGCTCAAGGGTTCATGCTCTTCACTTCTACTCTGATATGCAGAATAACTTGTATTAACCCTAATGCTAGGGATTTAGGATAATTTTGGATAATTAAGCTTTATGGTTAACTAATTAGTTCTTTCTTGTTTTGACCTTGTTGCTGTAAAACTATTAGCTTGTGTTCTCAATTGAACAGTTTCTTAAAAGTTTCAGGGTATTGTTGTGAGGAGCAATATTCATTATCTAGTTCTTCCTCATTTATTTTATAACTATTTATTAAATATGCCCCTGTGTTAGATGCTGGGTGTACAAAGATGAATAAAAAGATAAGTTAGACCTCAAAGTTAGACCTCATAAGAACCTAATGGAGATGGACAGAAGGTGTAGAGACTGAGCTGGATTGAACATTCTGTATCCTTAAAGGATGTCACTGAATAAATTTTTGTGTTATTGTTGGCCACTTTAGAGTTAAACATGATGTAAACANTTAACCATGATGTAAACAAAAATGTGGTTTACTGAGAATTTCAGCTAGTGAATGATTATCATAGCACCCATTTGTTAAGAGAGAAGCCATATTTATGACAGATAATTATGGAACCTAAAGAAGTTGATGGATTTGAGTGAATAAAGGGAAAGAAAGGGAAGCGAAGGGCAGGGCAGAGAAGGGGCAGAGTATATTAGATGGAGGATATGAAGGGAATGGGAATTAAAAGAATGTGAGATAAAAAAGCATGCATATTAGTTTGTTCAAATTGGTCCAAGTTAAGAAATCATTTGAGACTGGAGATCAAAGGGAAAATTCAAATGTAGAATGTCTTGGATGCTAACCTGCAGAAATGTCTATTTGCTTGCCAGTTTCTCCCACTGCTTGAGGATAAGAATTTTCCCATTACCTGGAACAATGGATGGCTCAAAAAACTGAACAGTTGTTTGTTGAAAGAGAGAGAGATTTCATAAAGGCAACTCAAAGTTTGTATTAATATGTATAGTTACTATGAAGTAAAATACAAATTTTCTAAATGCTGTTCGTGGAAAGTATGTACATACACAAACTGCATAGACATATATTTCTGATGTTTCCCGTGGTCCTTACTTGGCAAAACCTTTATTCAGTAGTGGTTAATGTCTGGTCTAGTCATAGCAGAGTTGTTTATGTGTGTGCGCGCTCTCTCTCTCTCTCTCTCACAGGTTCTAAGTTCTTTGTTGTCTTTGCCTCTACTTTATATATCAGAGCAAGGTAGTGTTTACCAGACAGCAGAAATATGTTCCGTATATAAATTACCATTTTAAAAAGAATCCTCATACTTAAGATATATTTGACTTCAAAAGTACACACAAATTTCAACATTACTTTAAGGGTATTTTAGGATCCCTCAGTGCCTCTGGTCATTAGTTTATCCTAATTAAGTACAATAAGTGTACATGTAGTGTAAAATTTTTTTTAATTTTTAGGATAGAACCCCCACTCTTTGATATTTGTAATTATTGAAGGAGTCATATTAATGGGAGTTACTTTTCTTGGTTGGGTTTCTGATAACATTTTTCAAATTTGTGAGTTTTCTTCTTTGCAAAAGCAGCCTGCAAAAGCAACGTGTATATTAATTAAGCATTTGTGTTTGGGATTTTAGTTATATAGTCTTATAAGAATGCTTACATATATCCATATATCAGACACATTAGATTTTAAACCAAAGAATGTAATAACAGATGAAGAGGGACATTATATCATAATAATAGTGGCTATCCAACAAGAAGTCTAACAATCGTAAATATTTATGCCCCTAACATGGGAGCAACCAGTTATATAAACCAATTAATAATGAAAATNAACCAGTTATATAAACCAATTAATAACAAAAATAAACACATTAATAAGAATACAATAATAGTAGGGGATTTTAACACCCCCCTCACTGCAGTGCACAAATCGTCAAAGCAGACGAACAACAAGGAAACAAGAGCTTTAAATGACACACTGGATCTGTGTGAAGATAGACTTCACAGATATACTCAGAGCATTTCATCCTAAAGCAACAGAATACACATTCTTCTAAAGTACACATGGAACATTCTCCAGAATAGATCACATACTGAGTCACAAATCAGGTCTCAACCAGTACCAAAAATTGGGATTATTCCTTGCATATTCTCAGACCACAATGCTTTAAAAACTTGAACTCAATCACAAGATAAAATGTGGAAGGAACACAAATACGTGGAGGTTAAAGAATATCCTACTAAAGAATGAATGGGTCAACAAGGAAATTAAAGAAGAATTAAAAAAGAATACATGGGGGGGGTGCCTGGGTGGCTCAGTCGTTAAGTGTCTGCCTTCGGCTCAGGGCGTGATCCCGGCATTCTGGGATTGAGCCCCACATCAGGCTCCTCTGCTGGGAGCCTGCTTCTTCCTCTCCCACTCCCTCTGACTGTGTTCCCTCTCTCACTGGCTGTCTCTCTCTCTGTCAAATAAATAAATAGAATCTTAAAAAAAAAGGATACATGGAAACAAATGAAAATGAAAACACAACTGTTCAAAACCTTTGGGATGCAGCAGAGGCGGTCCTAAGAGGGAACTATATAGCAATACAAGCCTTTCTCAAGAAACTTTCAAGAAAGGTCTCAAATATACAACCTAACCTTACACCTAAAGGAGCTGGAGAAAGAACAGCAAATAAAGCCTAAATCCAGCAGAAGAGAAATCATACAGATTAGAGCCGAAATCAATGAAATAGAAACCAAAAGAACAGGAGAACAGATCAACGAAATTAGGAGCTGGTTCTTTGACAGAATTAATAAGATTGATAAAGCCCTGGCCAGACTTACCAAAAAGAAAAGAGAAAGGACCCAAATAAATAAAATCATGAATGAACGAGGAGAGATCACAACCAACCCCAAAGAAATACAATTACAAGAACATACTATGAGCAACTATATGCCAACAAAGTAGGCATTCTGGAAGAAATGGATGCATTCCTAGAAACAAACTTCCAGACTCTTTCTGAGCATTACCTTGATCCCAAAACCAGACAAAGACCACACCAAAAAGGAGAATGACAGACCAATATCCCTGATGAACATGGATGCCAAAATTCTCACCAAGATATTAGCCAATAGGATCCAACAGTATATCAAAAGGATTATCCACCAGGACCAAGTGGGATTTATTCCTGGGCTACAAGAATGGGTCAAGATTCACAAATCAATCAAAGTGATACTGTACATTAGTAAAAGAAAGGACAAGAACCATATGATCTTGTCGATTTATGTGGAAGAAGCATTTGACAAAGTACATCATCTTTTCTTGATTAAAACTTTTCACAGTGTAGGGATAGAGGGAGCATATGTCAATATCATAAAAGCCATTTACAAAAAGCCCACAGCATCTATCATTCTCAATGGGGAAAAACTGAGACTTTTTTCCCTAAGACCAGGAACATGGCAGGGATGTCCACTATCACCACTGTTGTTCAACACAGTACTAGAAGTCCTAGCCTCAGCAATCAGACAACAAAGAGAACAGGCATCTGAATTGGCAAAGAAGTCAAACTCTCACTCCTTGCAGATGACATGATACTGTATGTGGAAAACCCAAAAGACTCCACTCCAAAATTGCTAGAACTCATACAGGAATTCAGCAAACTGGCAGGGTAGAAAAATCAATGCACAGAAATCAGTTGGATTTCTATACACCAACAATGAGACAGAAGAAAGAATTTAAGGAGTCGATCCCATTACAATTGCACTAAAAACAATAAGATACCTAGGAATAAACCTTTTCAAAGAGGCAAAGAATCTGTACTCAAAAAACCGTAGAAAACTCATAAACAAAACTAAGGAAGACACAAAGAAGTGGAAAAACATTCCATGCTCATGGATTGGAAGAACAAATATTTTTATTTTTATTTTATTTTTCTAATTTTAATGTTTCTTTATTGTTAGTCACCATACAGTACATCCCGTTTCCGATGTAAAGTTCGATGCTTCATTAGTTGCGTATAACACCCAGTGCACTATGCAATACGTGCCCTCCTTAATACCCATCACAGTCTACCCCATTCCCCCACCCCCTCTTCTCTGAGGCCCTCAGTTTCTCATAGTCCATAGTCTCTCATGCTTCATTCCCCCTTCTGATTACCC
>NC_048218.1:130151140-130177492 GCF_002007445.2 Ailuropoda melanoleuca | reverse complement strand
TGTTAATCACCATACAGTACATCCCCAGATTCCGATGTAAAGTTCGATGCTTCATTAGTTGCGTATAACACCCAGTGCACTATGCAATACGTGCCCTCCTTAATACCCATCACAGTCTACCCCATNCGTGCCCTCCTTAATACCCATCACAGTCTACCCCATTCCCCCACCCCCTCTTCTCTGAGGCCCTCAGTTTCTCATAGTCCATAGTCTCTCATGCTTCATTCCCCCTTCTGATTACCCCCCCCTTTCTTTATCCCTTTCTTCCCCTACAGATATTCCTAGTTCTCAAGTTCCATAGATGAGAGAAATCATATGATAATTGTCTTTCTCTGCTTGACTTATTTCACTTAGCATTACCTCCTCCAGTGCTGTCCATGTTGCAGCAAATGTGAATTCATTCTTTCTGATAGCTGAGTAATATTCCATTTTATATATGGACCACAACTTCTTAATCCAGTCATCTGTTGAAGGGCATCTTGGTTCCTTCCACACTTTGGCTATTGTGGACAATGCTGCTATGAACATTGGGGTGCATATGGCCCTTCTCTTCACTACGTCTATATCTTTGGGGTAAATACCCAGTAGTGCAATGGCTGGGTCATAGGGTAGCTCAATTTTTAACTTTTTAAGGGACCTCCACACTGTTTTCCAGAGTGGCTGTACCAACTTGCATTCCCACCAACAATGTAGGAGGGATCCCCTTTCTCCACATCCTCTCCAGCAATTGTTGTTTTTTGCCTTGTCAATTATTGCCATTCTGACTGGTGTAAGGTGGTATCTTAGTGTGGTTTTGATTTGAATTTCCCTGATGGCTAATGATTTTGAACATTTTTTCATGTTTCTGTTAGCCATTTGTATGTCTTCATTGGAAAAGTGTCTGTTCATATCTTCTGCCTATTTTTTGATTTGTTTATTTGTTTCTCGTGTATTGAGTTTGAGAAGTTCTTTGTAGATCTTGGTTACCAGTCTTTTATCTGTAGTGTCATTTGCAAATATATTCCCCATTCCGTGGGCTGCCTCTTAGTTTTTTTGACTGTTGGAAGAACAAATATTTTTAAAATGTCTATGCTACCAAGAGCAATCTACACATTCAGTGCAATCCCTATCAAAGTACCATCAACTTTTTTCACACAGCTGGAACAAATAATTCTAAAATTTGTATGGAACCAGAAAAGACCCCAAATAGCCAGAGGAACATTGAAAGAGAAAACCAAAACTGGTAGCATCACAATTCTGGACTTCAATCTCTATTACAAAGCTGCAGTCATCAACACAGTATGGTACTGGCACAAAAACAGACACATTGGGGCGCCTGGGTGGCTCAGTCATTAAGCGTCTGCCTTTGGCTCAGGGCATGATCCTGGCATTCTGGGATCGAGCCCCACATCAGGCTCCTCCTCTGGGAGCCTGCTTCTTCCTCTCCCACTCCCCCTGCTTGTGTTCCCTCTCTTACTGGCTGTCTCTATCTCTGTCAAATAAATGAATAAAATCTTAAAAAAACAAACAAACAAACAAAAAAAACCAGACACATAGACCAATGTAATAGAATAGAGAACCCAGAAATACACCCTCAGCTTTATGGTCGACTAATCTTTGACAAAGCAGGAAAGACTATCCAATGGAAAAAAGAAGTCTCTTCAACAAATGGCATTGGGAAAATTGTATAGCCACATGCAGAAGAATGAAACGGTACCATTTCCTTACACCATACACAAAAATAGACTCAAAATGGATGAAGACCTAAATGTGAGGCAGGAATCCATCAAAATCTTAGAGGAGAACAGAGGCAGCAACCTCTTTGACCTCGGCCGCAGCAACTTTTTGCTAGATACTTCTCCAAAGGGAAGGGGGAGAAAAGCAAAAATGAACTATGGAACTTCATCAAGATAAAAAGCTTTCACACAGCAAAGGGAACAGTTGAGAAAACAAAAGACAACCTACAGAATGGGAGAAGATATTTGCAATGTGTTATCAGATAAAGGGTTAGTATCCCAGATCTATGAGGAACTTATCAAATTCAACACCCAAGGAACAAATAATCCAGCCAAGAAATGGGGCAGAACACATGAACAGACATTTCACCAAAGAAGACATACAAATAGCCAGCAGACACTTGAAAAAGTGCTGAACATCACTCAGCTTCAGGGAAATAATAGGTCAAAACCACAATGAGATACCATCTTACACCGGTCAGAATGGCTTAAATGAATGACTCTGGAAATGTCAGATGTTGGGAGGATGGGGAGAAAGGGGATCCCTCCTACACTGTTGGGGGAATGCAAACTGGTGCAGCCACTCTGGAAAACGGTATGGAAGTTCCTCAGAAGTTGAAAACAGAGCTACCCTATGGTCCAGCAATTGCACTACTACATATTTACCCAAACAATACAAACCTAGGGATCTGAAGGGGCATCTGCACCCCAATGTTTATAGCTGCAATGTCCACAATAGCCCAACTATGGGAAGAGCCCAGATTTCCATCAATAGATGAAGGGATAAAGAAGATGTGGTATATATATAACGGAATACTACTCAGCCATCAAAAAATGAAATCTTACCTTGCAATGACATCGATGGAACCTAGAGGGTATTATCTAAGCAAAATTAGTCAATGAGAGAAAGAGAATTATCATATGGTTTCACTCATATGTGGAATTTAAGAAACAAAACAGAGGTTCATAGGGCAAGAGAAGAAAAAATAAAACAAGATGAAATCAGAGAGGGAGACAAACCATAAGAGACTCCTAACTATAGGAAACAAAATGAGGATTGCTGGAGGGGAGATGGTGGTGGGTGATGGACATTAAGGAGGGCACGTGATGTAATGAGCACTGGGTGTTATATACAACTGATGAATCGCTGAACTCTACCTCTGAAAGTAATAATACATTTTATGTTAATTGTATTTATATAAATAAACAGTAATACCAAAAGAAAAAAAAACAGTGTAATTCACCATATCAAACATTAGAAAAGAAAAATCATTTTATCCTCACAGTGGTTACAGAAAAATCATTTGACAGAATACTACACGTTTTCTTGATGAAAACTCAGCAAACCAGGTCCCCTTAATTGTGAAGAGGTATAACACTATTAAGCATGAAATTTATTAATAAAGGAAATTTTGAATATATATTGATTTGAATGAAAATGAAAACGTTTATATCAGTGTCTAAATGTTTAAACAAAATCCTCCCCATTCAGGAGGACAATTCGTAATATGAACCAAAAGCCTTAAGTATATAGTTACTCTTGCCCAGTAATTACATATCTAAGATTTTATAGATATGTAAATATTGATTTAATATGATATAATATTTTCTTAGAATTACATATCTAAATCTTAGATTTATCTTTTTTACATATCTAAATCTTTTTACATATCTAAATCTTAGATATGTAATTCTAAGTAAATATTATATCATTAAATCATATTCTAAGAAAATAAAAACTACACAAAGATGTATTATAGCATGCTTCCTATTAGCAAAATTTGATGACTAACTATGTAAACATCAAAAGAAGACTGGGAAGAAAAATATGGTATAAACTTCTAGTTATAGAATAAATAAGTCCTGGGGATGTAATTGCACAGCATGGTGACTGTAGTTAATAATACTGTTTTGCATATTTGAAAATTGCTAAGAGAATAAATAGATCTTAAAAGTTTTCATCATAAGAAAATAAATTGGTAAATATGTGTAGTGATAGATGTTAGACTTGTGATCATTTTGCAGTACGTATACAAATATTGAACCATCATGTTGTATACTGAAACTAATAAAATGTTACATGTCAAAAAAAAAAAGGAATGCTTGTATACATGCTCATGTCTGTGGTAGGTGCATAACATAAGAAGGCTGCTTATCTGGCTAGCAAAGGTAGTCTCTTTTTTGGTCATCATGACATTTCAGCTATGCAAATATCAAAAGATAGAAGAACACAGACTTTTAGTTGACTTTAAAATCAGTGGTTCTAAAGTGTATTATTAATACTATGTTTAACAGGAAGTCATCTTTGGCTATACTTTTAAATAACTCAGTATACCTAGAATGTATTAATAGAAAGGGAGTTAAAAACAAAGCACATAGAAGATCTGTAGTGGGCAATCTGAAATAGAGGAGTGACGAATATTCGGTGAATCAGGACAATGTAGGCACTGAAGGAATTAGGGGGAAAAAAAGTCTTATTTTGTTTCTGTTATCTAAGCCAAGTGCAAAGGCAGAAAGTTTAAGTGTGTGTGTGTATCTGTATTTATTTTTATGTTTTGTGTTGTTGCTTGAATTATCTGAAAGCAACTTAAAGTGTTCAACAAGAGTCTGGAGGGTCTGCATTTTCAGTCTATATAACAGTAAAAATACTACTACTGGATCAAAGCTGCTTTAAAGCCTCATGGAGGAACTGTTTCCAGGATATGGAATGATTGATTTGAAATAACATGATGTGCGAGATAGTACTAAGGATCTTAAAAGATGACAGAGTGTTTTTCAAGCTTCATGAAATATGATGAAGGTGCCTTGTGAAGGATTGCTAAAAGCCTGCTTGCAAGAATTCCCTAAATCACCACTGAAAATGCATCTGTTTCTTGATTGTTTTTGAGTAGCTGCTTGGCAGTGTGAGGTGACACTATCTGTTTGGGTACAAAGAAACAAAGTGACTAGTGTGTGTGTACCATGCTTGTTAGCCAGACATCATCATGTCACCTCAAAACGAACAGTATTTAGAGCTGAGTAGGATTTAATTTTATTTCAATATACCTAGATTCGTTGTATCTTTCATTATGTTTGAAAATATTAATAGCCAGCAGCAATCCTTAGTGAAGGGAGGACAAAGACGACTGCTGAATATCATTATTGACTTGGAATGATAAAGATACATTTTCATTATAACTGCCCATATAATAAATTTCACAACAAAACTTCCTCTCTGCCTGTGTACTGCCCTGTAGGTCTCCTTCCACCGTTGGCTCAAGAGATATTTACAGGTGAAAACATCTGACCCTGAAAGCCTATTTTGCCTGGTTTCAGTTCTTTTGGTTCCAGTTTGTTTTCTTTGCCCCGTTTCATGGAAATGACACATGGGACAGTCGCTTTTGGAAAGCACTGCACCATGAGACTTTGGTTGCCGCTTATAATCCCAGATGCCTGTCTACCCACCCTTTGGAATGGAAGTTCAGGCAATAGGAACCTAGGTTGCTTTTATTATTGAGTGAATATATAAAGCCCATAAACATGGGGGCTCATCCGATTTCTAGTATGCACATCCTGAGTCACATTCTTTGTGGTAATTCTCAGAATCTTTCATGCAGTACTATTAATACTTACAGTTGTTGACCAAAATCCAAACCCCTAAAGCAACGAAAATGGAGACATCGCTTACAGGAAGAAAGGGAGTTACCGACTCACTGACCTGGGTAAAGTCTTCCAATGCCAGGGGAAGGCCATCTATATCACCTACGAGCTTGTTAGAAATGCACAATTGTAGGCCATGCCCAGACCTACGTATCAGAAACTTCATCGTAATGAGACATGAGGAGATTCTGATGCGAATCAGCATGTGAAAAGTGTTGGGACAAGGCATTTAAAAATACCCGCTCATTTAATCCTCAGCATTTTCACCTGATTGCATTATTCCCATTTTACACAGGAAGACTAGTAAAGTTAAATAACTATACCAATCCACACGCCAACTCCGTCCTTGTATACCAGTGTCCCCATCTGTATAACTTTATGCCAATAACAAGAGTAATCCTTAGGCCTATTACAAGAGTAGTGCCATAATGCCTATGCCAAAACACAGGGCTTTATTAACCTAGGGATAAAATGATGGCTGGGCCACTACCAGCTGGTGTGAAAAAAGAAATGTCAATTACTCCCAAAGCCAGATGTAGTCACAAAGAAAATAGTTTATTTTTAATGATACCTCTATTTTGAAACAAGTGATAGTAACTTCTTTAATATGCAATCCACAAAATTCACTAATTTCTATGTGAACAACTTTTGCTATCCTTATAAGCCAAATTCAGCTTCAGACAATGAAGCTTTGCCATGATAGATGTTCCAAAAAGGTGCTACTGAATTCAAAAGCAATTCCAAAAGCTGAATTGTTAATTTTTTTTTTGAGTACTACATTGGAATTAGCACATAGTCTCCTAAGATGTAAATACTCATTTTTATATTCAAGTTCTGACAGTTTTGCTAGAAGTATCTTATAAAAACACATTTTAAAAAAAATGTCTTATTACTTATTGATCACAACTCGTATACTCCCAGGAAAGAGGACCAAGCATGAAACAGTAGAGATTAATGTTTCTTTCAACAAGTCATTGTGAGAAATAAAACAAGTGCCACTACCCAACAGACACAATGTTTAACAAGGCACTCAAGATCAACAAATGGCAACCAGTCAGAATATTCTAGCTAAAGGAAATTAATCACTGCACTGGGGCTAACCTGACAGTGTATTATGTAGAACGTCAAAATATGTTAAGAGTATGGGCTTGCAGTACTCTTGAAGTCATGGGTCTGGTCACCCAGATTTAATTTATGTCAGGTGAAGTTGCTGATTTTCGGATGTCCCCAGGTGATTCTAGTACATAGCTTGAATTGAGAGCTCTCTTCCTAGACAGAGCTGAAATAAGTGAAAGACTAGTGAAAAGTGTCTGAGATATGGAAAGAAAATCCTGATGATTGCCCATATTTCAGGGTATAGCTGTTGTATATTGGGAAGTAAGGCTAACAAAAAGAATAGAATGTAAGCATGGATATGTGGAGGTCTCTTCTTTCCCTACTACTCTGATGTACTGAGCATTTTCATTCATTCATTGATGATGAGGAGGAAGCTATTGTTTTATGTTAGATTTTTCTCTATTACCAGGATGCTGCAAGAATGCTTATAACCTTGCGTGTGTGTGTGTGTATGTGTGTAGGGGTCCATGAGAGAATGTTTGTATGATAAATTCCTAGAGATAGAATTGTTTATAAATGTTCATGCATTTTAAATGTTGATGTTTATTTATTGGCAGCTGCCCATTAGGGTATAGAAATTTATATCCAAGTAGCATCTGTTTCAATCTGTGTCTGATTATAAGGGTGGGATTGAGTATAACAGAAACAGAATAACCAAGAGCATGTGGCTCTAGGAAGAAAGAAGGTTTGAAGAGAGAACAATAGTTTTGGAAAAAAAAAGTGGAGAAAGTGAGGTGATGTAAGCATGATTCTTGGGCACTGCTGAAGAACAGTTTGAGGCCAACATAGATTGTCATATTTTCTTGCAAATAACAATTGGCTCTTTGGTGCAGGCAAAGAGAAAGAGGTTCAACTATTCGTTTCAAAGTTATATTTGGGATCTTCATTTTATTTTACTATAGCTCTAGAAAGGAAAACTATTGATATAGTTGTGATTGTTTTGCTAAGTGTATTCAATAAAAATATATGTACAGGAGACATACAACAAGGTTCACTATAGCATTGTTTGTAATTTGGAAACAACATAAATTGATGTTCAACTAGTAGGATAATAAGAGATTGTGATAAATTTACATGGGAGAATATTATGCACATATATATGCATATATATGTGTATTTACAAAATTGCTGTCTTCCTACTTATAATTTTGTCTTACATTAATATTACTCATCATAAGCATTTTCAAACCATTATATAATTATAAATGTCACTTTAATGGGTGCTTAGTATTCAATTTATTTATATATTATCATTTACTTTAAAGCTCCTCAAATAGAGAATACAACAAACATAAGTCAAATTACAGTAAATTTTATTATTTTCTTAGCTTTGCTCAGATCTTTATATTTTTAATAAAACATTGCAGATACAGTTGAATCTTCTCCATCATACCCTTCTTCAAATTTCCTTCATGAATTCATTTTCCCTCTCATCAGTAGTCCAGGAATATGACCCCTCTGAGTTTGGTGTTTATAACTGCACACATCTCTTCATACTTATGCAGTATGTGTTTTTATCAATGACCAAATTGTGCACATTTAAAAACTTAATGTAAATGGTATTTTAACATCTCTATATGCAAATATATATATATATATATATATATTTACAACCTAGTTTGCTAAGGGTTTTAATCAGGAGATTTTGGATTTTGTCAGATATTCTTTCCATATGTTTCTGATTTAAAAAAAATTTTTAGTTAATATGATGAAATCTATTGATTGGTTTTCAAATGTAAAAATAACTTGGCATGCCTGTTAGAAGTTTCACTTGGTTGTGATGCATGGTCTTTTTTACATATTGCCACATTCCATTTGCTAAAATAATGTTAAGAGTTTTTGTGTGTATATTCATGAGCGATATTAGTCTATAATGCTCTTTCCTTGTGATTCTGGCCTTGTTTTAGTATTAAGGTGATGTTGGCCTTATAAAATGAATTGGATAGAATTGCTCTTCTTCAGTCTTCTCAGAGAGTATGTAGAATTGGTATTATTTCTTCCTCAAGTGTTTGGTACCATTCAGCAGCAAAGCTATCTGGCCCTGGGGTTTTCTTTGAAGGATACCTTTTAACTAACACACTCAATACACACACACACACACACGTGCTCGCGCTCACGCACACAGATGTATTTATACTACTCAGGCTATGTATTTATTCTTAAATTTGCTTTGGTTGTATCAAAGAATTTGTCTTATTTCATCTAGGTTGTCAAATTGGCCTTAAATTTATTTGTAATATTTCATTAATAAACTTTTAGTAGGGAGTCGAGCCCAACACAGTTCTTGAGCTCACATCCCTGAGATCAAGAGCTGAGCCGAGATCAGGAATTGGACTCTTAACTGACTGAGCCACCCTGGTACCCCTAAACTTTTAATATCTTGAATATTTAGTTGTTTTACTTTTTTCATTGCTCATCTGGGTATCTCTGGGTGTCTTCTTTTTTTGAGATCAGTCTGGCTATCTGGCTAGAAGTTTATTTTATTGATCTTGTCAAAGAACCAGCTGTTGGTTTTATTGTTTCTGTATTGATTTCTGTTTAATTTATTGACTTCCACTCTGATCTTTATTATTGCCTTTCCTCTTCTTACTTTGGGTTTAATCTGCTGTTGGAGGTCATCAAGAAGATGCGACCACAGGTTGACCTGTGAGCGGGATCCAGGCAAACAGAGGCTCCTCCCCCCTCCTCTCATCCTTAAAATGTACCTTCTGCTCACAGTTTTCACGGGAGCCATTTTCAAAGAGCAGCGTTTGAAAGAGCAATATGTTGTTGAGACCATTTGGATGGTATATGTAATCGAACCCAGTTAAGGCCTCTGTATAAACTCTTAAGATTCTGGCAGGCAGACATAGAGCTCTACTTGTCTTGCGGCCACCCTGCTATCTAAGTTTACTCTTGCTTGTTAAACCTGCCACCTTTGAATCTGGAGTGGCCTGCTTCTTTCTTCCATTTCTCCTCGCCCCCTGTGTACAGGGGTCAATTTTCAAACCAACATTAGCTCTTCTTTTTCTAGTGTCTGAGGCTATTGATTTGGGATCCTTCTTCTTTTTCTTAAAAATTTATTTCTTTATTTCAGAGAAAGAGAGAAAGAGAGAGAGTGTGTCTAAGCAGAGGGGAGGGGCAGAGAGACAGAGAAAGCAGAGTCCCTGCTAGGCCTGGAGCCAGACCTGGGGCTCGATCCTACAACCCTGAGATCAGGCCCTGAGCTGAATTTGGGCACTTAACAGACTGAGACACCCAGGCGCCCCTCTTGTTTTCTAATAGAGATATTTTAGATTATAATTTTCCCTCTAATTCTTGATTTATTTATCCCACAAATTTTGGTGTGTGGTGTTTTCACTTTTACTTAGTTCAAAATAATTTCTAATTACTTTTTTTTTCTTAATTTCTTTCTTGATTTATGGGCTATTTGTATGTATGCTGTTCCTTAGTTTCCAAATATTTAGGGCTTTTCCAGATTTTTTATTTCTGTTATTGGTTATTAATCCAATTTTATTATGGTCAGAAAACATAGTTTCTAGATTTGAACTTTATTAAAATATTGAAACTTGTATGACCCAGATATGGTCTATCTTGGTAAAATTTCCATGTGCATGCAAAAAATGTATATTATGCTGCTGTAGGTGAAGTATTCTATAAATGTCAGGTTAAACTGGCAGGTAGTGTTGTTCAGAGCTGTACCTTTACTGATTTTCTGTGTACTAGTTCTATCAGTTATTAAAGATGGTTGTTAAAATATCTGAGTATAATTGCAGAATTGTCAGTTCTCTTTGTGTTCTATGTTTTTGCTTCATACGTTTTGAATCTCTGTTATGGATATCTAAACACTTAGGATTTTTGCCTTCTTGATGACTTGACCCTTTTATTATTATGCAATGAACTTCCTTATCGATGTTAATATTCTTTGATCTGAAATCTACTTTTCTGATGTTATTGTACCCTGCCAGCTCTCACTTAATTACAGAATGGCTTATCTTTTTCAGACCTTTCACTTTTAACTTTTTGTTGTTGTTCTGTTTAAAAGGTGTTTCTCGTAGGCAACATATAGTCAGAGCTTGCTTTTTAATCTAAAACTGATCTCTGGTTTTCAGTTGGGTATGTGTTTTTTAGAGGTTGCTTTGGGCTCTAAGTTATGCATCTTTAACTTTTCATATATTAAGCTATCACATATTTAAGTTTTCATATATTAACTTATCATATATTAAGTGATATGCCACATCTTATATACTATATTCCCTTCCCCCTGCCTTTGTACTAACTCACTGCATGTTATAAACCCCACTATGTATTGTATTATTTTTGCTTTAAGTCATCTCTTATCTTTTAAGGATATTAAAAATATATTTTATATTTACCATTTTCAACGCTATTTTTGAATAATTGTTTTTTAGGAGGCTGTGGTTGTCTATATCTTAATAACTTGAAGCTTCCTTGATGATGGAATTTTTTTTTTTTTTTGTCTTTCTGGCAGTCAGTGTAGGCACCAAATAAATATTTGTTGAATTTTTTGTAATGTGATTTGTAATAGGCACATAAACTCTGAATAAAATTTCATTTGCTTCTTACTATTTTGCAATTTCTCTAGTTTGAGGAAATTACTACTTTTTCTTCTGGTCAGAATTCTACTACATTTCTTTTAAAATGTTTGTAGCTTTTCAATTTTACAAATTTGGGAATTTTCTTTCCAAAGATATCTCTCCTTTGTGCTCCCCAGCTACTTTCTCATAGCTCTGACTTACCTTCCTCAGTGTACTTAACCTAACTCAGCAACAGTTTAGAGAATGCCTTACTTCTCTTTGCTTCTCCATTGGATATTTGACTCCTGGTTTCTTTATGCTGTCCTAGCAGAACACTTGACCTGAATGTCTGCTGAATGACGGTTTCCCATCTCTCATTCACCAAACACACTCACCACCACTCTGACCCTCTGCTCCCATCCATTTCTCATGACAAAATCTATTTAGAACATTTCATGCCAGAGAATGGAGTACCCTATTACTTAGGAACCTGGCCTTTGCAGCCAGACTGACTGGGTTTGAATCCTGACTTGACTTGGCCACTTGCCAGTCCTATGACTTGGGCAGGTTACTCAAGCTGTAAAATGTGTAGAATGCTATTCATCTTATGGAGTTGTTAAAAGAAGTAAAAGATCTAATACATGCAAAGTGCTGAGTACAGTGCCTCACCAAGTTTAGGATTCAATAAATATTGGTACTTACTGATACTATTTACACAAATAAACTTCTTATACAATTCCTTACTTTGCTATATTTATCAGGCATGTCTTTTATCTTTTTTCTAGTAGATAACACTCATTCTCAAACATTTCATATGTGTGTGGATAAAGGATAAGTTCGTATAAAAATAGAAGTTTTCAAAAATGTATTACTGAATATATTAAAAATTAGCCAACTGTTTCAGCTAGAGAAAGCCCTCTAGCTAAGTTATTTTCAATATTGTACTGCAATTCAGTGCAGAATCAAATATCTTGAATTGCTTAACCCAAGATAATTCCCTTTTTTTTGTCTTATTTTCATATCTTATGCTAGTTTTTTGGTCCTAAATTTAAAGCTTACATGCATTTGTATAGTTTTCACATACAACTTTATCATGTAATTGCTAATTTTTATATCAGATAATAACAATTTTCTTATCAAATATAAAATGTGAATGTGACTATTGCTTCCTCCCATAAATAATACGAAACTTAATTTGCATGGGAGACATGTAGCTTACATATGGTGTATTGCAAATACAACATGATAAAATTTACATGCAAAATTTAGAAGCACTTAGAGTCTCAATACTTCATGCCTGTATTAAATATCTACTGAATTACCTAGTCTGCAGAAGCATTGCTATTGTAGTTATACCTGAGAATGGCAGCAAGGTCAACAAGTTACCGTTATTTTTCACCCAAAGATGCACCCTCAGTGCAATACATCCAGCCTGGAGAAGCTCATTTACTACTTTACTTATAGGAATAGTGTTTCTGCTTCTGCTGCAACATCACAAAATGCATAGTTCCTCTTACAGTTATGCATTCAGATTAGTTCAAGTATTGCTTAAAGATAGTCTGTCTTGCTTCTTTGAGAGCCAAATATCTATGTGCCTTTCTCAGAGATTTCTTTCCCTTTTTTGTTTCTGTGTATTAGAAATCTACCTGGTGGGGCACCTGGGTGGCTCAGTCATTAAGCGTCTGCCTTCAGCTCAGGGCGTGATCCCAGGGTCCTGGGATCGAGCCCCGATTGGGCTCCTCTGCTGGGAGCCTGCTTCTTCCTCTCCCACTCCCACTGCTGTTTTCCCTCTCTCATTGGCTGTCTCTCTCTGTCAAATAAATGAGTAAAATCTAAAAAAGAAGAAAGAAAGAAAGAAAGAAAGAAAGAAAGAAAGAAAGAAAGAAAGAAAGAAAGAAAGAAAAAGAGAGAGAAAGAAAAGAGAGAGAAAGAGAGAGAGAGAGAAAGAAAGAGAAAGAAAGAGAGAAAGAGAGAGAGAGAAAGAAAAGAGAGAGGAAGGAAATATCTATCTACCTGGTTCATTATGTTTTGAAAACCTTTCAAAGGAAAAATAGATATAAAAGTGAAATGTTAATACTGGCCATACCATCAGAAATGGCCATATTTTCCTGCATATTGAGAATTCAGATGCTGACATTTGAGTTGCATCTTGTTGGTTTACAAGTACAAGTCTAGGAGACAAGAGCATCAAGACACTAGGGATCGAAAAACCTAAAGGGGTAGGCAGACTATGCCTTGCAGATCAAATTCATCCCACTGCCTTGTAAATAAAGTCTTATTGGAAAACAGCCATGCTCATTCATCTATTTATTATTTGTGCTTGCTTACATTTATAGTGGCAGAGTTTAGGAGTTGCCACACAAAGAGTATGGCTGGCAAAGCCCAAAGAAATAGTCGCAGTTAGCGGAGTTAAAGAGCTACTTAACTTTGTTCTAGTATGTTAAATATACATACACTGTTGATTTTGATATGGCTTTGTTAATGCCCTGCAGTCCAGCTGGCCAGCCTTTGGCTTTCTAGTTTTCTCAAATACCAGACACTTTATGTCCTTTCTTCTAGAGTCCAGTCCTTAATACTTGGGTTTGAAAGTCAGAGGACTATCACCCTATTACATGTTAGCTCTCCAACTTTTTATGGTAATTTCCGGTAGGTTTCTGAGTCAGCTGCTGGACTTATGGTGTCTCTCTTTTGCACTTTGTCTCAGTTAATTCTGGCAGGTAACCTTGTTCTCTTATTCTCTATAAAGGAGAGAAGGATCTATCTAAAATCACAAGTATTTTGTCCAAAGAAGCTAATATTTATTTTGATAATTCACTATTAATTCAATATCTAGTGTCAGAAGTGCCTTAATTAGCATTCTTTTGAAATTCCCTTAAAACTTTATTTTGTGTTTTTAACTCATAAAACTTCTCTTAATCTCTCATGATAATTGCAACCCTCAGAAACACTGGTCTGAGAATCTATAGAGCCAAAGATGTTTGTTACCAAATGGTTTTATTCTGATATTTTTATGTAAAAATTTCCAACAAAGGTCAAAAATGATTATTTGATAGCACCTAATACATATTCCTGTACCGTGTATCACTTTTAATTTGCTGTCCAATGAAAAAGGGAACACGGTTTCCTGGAAAGAAGTCCACAGTGTCCTGGGGGCTATGATAATTGCATAGAAACAGGGTCCCCTGTCCTTCAAACCAAAGGAGTCCCATAGATCTAGGCTACAGGGCTGCTGGCTGCATGTCCGATGTTTAACTCTTAAAAAGGCAGAAAACAGTATTCTGCTCCACCTCACCCTTCCTTTTTTAACTTTCAGAGGCATGAAATTGTCTGCTGGCAAAAAAAAAAATCTAGGTATTTGTGTTTTCTTTTTTATTATTTTATTTGATCAAGTCATTTTTGTCCCTTTTCATTCAGTCTCTTGAGGAGTCAGCCTTACAACCCAGCATTGAATGGCTGGCCCACCATCATAAGAGCCTGAGTGGTGACAGTTGCCCCAAAATATGAGCAGATGTTTTCTACATGACTGTTCACCGATAGGAGCTTGAAATTAAGGGCGCATCAGCTGTGGCCAAAGATGTTTCTGTTACAATATTCCCTAAGTCTGTAGTAGTTTTTTTATGATATGAAAACTGAACTATGAATTTCTGTTCTGTTTTCCATTAGTAAGAAACAGTGTGATAAACTATCAACTCACACAATAGTGACTACTGTGAACATAATATAAACCAGATGCACAGAGGATTCTCTAACTCAGGATTTCAACAAGAATGAAAGCACCTCACCCAGGGTAACTAGTAGGTACCCATTATATTTCCTTTCTCTTTCCTCCCTTATTCTTGTCTTCCCTCCATGATACTTTGACATGTGTATACTTGAGAACCTCAATAAATAAAAGTTGATCACTCAAATATGTGACTTGTGCCATATAATCTGAAAAGCATTTCCATGTTACCCTCTTCTGAATTTTCTGGTATTCTATAGACCCTGTATTCTGTCATCCACCTTGGGCATTTTAGAATAGAGAATGCCATAGAGACATATGGTGATAGTAAAAGTTAATGTCATTGCATGATTCTAATAGAGATACAATGATAAAGTTATGATCCAGTAAACCTTCTGTGCAATGAAGGTCAAAGAATAGAATGTCTCTGCATTGCTCAGAGGGCTGGCAGTATCTGTGCAGTTTAGTTCTGGCCCAAATTAATTTTACATGAGGAGAGTATAAAAGCTTCAAACTAAATATATATTGTTTCTATAAAAAGTCACTGATCTTTTCTTTTAGCTCAGTATGTAATCTTGAAACATTATCTGTTAAATAGTAAATTAGGGAATCAAAAACCTCTTTTTATTAATCCTATAGAATGCCAGATATAGAACATATCTAAATTAAATATTGAAGAATTAAAATCAAAAGTTCAAAACTGAATTAATTGGTAACAGAAGGGGCATTCATCTTCTTTCATTCTCTTAAAAATTTCAGGAAATTAATAGTTCAAAACCCTGAGATTATAGTTTGCTACTCAGTGAGAATCCAGTGTCCCTTTAACCCGTCCCTTGATGTATTATAAGAATGGATCAGAAACCAAGAATATAAATGTTTAGGAATCTGATTTAACTTGGGTGAGTCATTTTATCTTGTCATGTCTTTGTATCCATGAGCAGTGGATTATTCTAGACGTAAATGCAAGTGAGATAAAGGCAGAGCTTTGGTGGGGGAAGTAATTGTGCAGCTTAAGTTTTCTCAGCAAACCACTGGGTGGAGAAGATGGACTTTGGTGTGAAGGAATGGATAAGATTCTGGTTATTAGCTCTTTGTCACCAGAGTAGTGAAAATTCAAATGCTATGCAATTATGAAATCATTCCCTTTGCCTTCGCTTTTACCCAGTGTGTGGATGCTTGTTTGTCAGCAGTCAGTGATGTCTTGGTACTGTCAATAATTAAGTATGATCATTGAGTGTAGGAGCCTTAAAATTGAAAATGTATATGCATGCATCAGCTTCAGAAGTAATCACTCCAAACATTGCTTATCTTTTAAAAATAATATATATATATATATTTTATAGATTTATTGATTTATTTTAAAGAAAGTTTGTGTGTGGGGGGAGGGTTAGAGGGAAAGAGAGTCTTAAGCAGACTCCCCTCTCAGTGCGGACCCCTACACGAGGCTTGATCTCAAAGCCCTGAGATCATGCCCCGAGCCAAAACTAAGAGTTGGACATTAAACCAACTATGCTACCCACTCATCCCTAATAACATATTTTTTTATTTGCATGTAGTTGACACATTATGTTACTTAAACATTGCCTGTCTTTTTTTTCTTAGTATCATGGGTTTTGAGTTCAAATGACAGGGACAATAAGATAAACTTTGAGTTTTGAATGACATCTCACCTCTACCCCTTGTTTTCTCTAGTGTTTACACCAGGGACATACTTATATAAGTGAAATCATGAAATTGATGAAAGGATACATCTTTCTAAATAATTTGTTTCAAGAGAGCTTTATGGGTACTAATTCCACAATGCATGTTGCCCATCCCCTGATTGAGTCTGATTAGTATAGTTGTAGGCAGGTTGTAATTTAACATCTAGTGAAACACATACCTTGGCATAGAGAAATAATAAGATGCTATTTTGTCTTCCTTATTGGAAATCCCCAAGATTTTCATTTATGTCTTTTTTTTTAATTACTACCATAATATTTTCTTAATACAAGAAATCTTCTGCATTAGATACTTGTCTTTCCTTACTGTGTTATCATTTCCCACTCCTGGTGAGCCACATTCAAGCCCCCTATGTCTTTCAGGATTTAAGCCATATTGTTGCATGCATAGGACCAAGATGGTTTATATTACTTCCAATAATAATGAAAGTTATTTATAAGCAAACATAAATGGGGATTTGTCCATTATTTTCCAAATTCAATTAACTTCTAAGAGAACTATGGAAAAGCAATGTGCAGTAGCATTAACAGAGTGTTGCAGGCCTCCAGTATACCTCTCATGATCGTTCACCTGTGCACTCACAAGTGAAGAATGGCTTGTTTCCTCTGACCCCACAGCATGGCTATCAATCACTCTAGGGTGAATGCTAAGGTCATGAACCACATACTTTATGAGCTGTTGTAGTTAAATGACATTAAAGTTGAAGTTTCATATTGCTTTTAGTTTGGGTTTCCAGAGATCCGAGTGAGGTTAGAGCGGTGATTCTTGCATCATTGTCCCTGGATTAGCAGCATCCTCAGCACCTGGAAACTTGCTAGAAATTTAAATTCTCAGGGGCCACCCACGACTTACTGAATCAGAAACTCTGGGTGCGACACCCCACAATCTGTGTTTAACAAGTTCTGCATGTGATTCTGATGCATCCTAGAGCCATTAAGAGCCATTTGTTTGGGTATGATACTGCCTCAGTCCAAACTGTTGAAGATGTAAAACAGAAATTGGTGCTGTATGGGACATTAGTCTGAACCTTATATCCAGATATATCAAAGGAGAAGTTTCTTCTTCGAAAACTTCTGTGTCTGAAAAATACAGAACATTGTTAGCTATGCCAGTGGAACTTTAAACAATAGTTGGCCGCAGAGTGTTTTATTGAGGCAGTAAATATTTCTTATGCCTAGTAAGTGATTAATTGAACCACATTGCAGGTTTTGCTTTTTGACCTTAACCCAACCCTCCCTATCAGCCAATAGGTAGATTATAAAGCAATGTGAGCTTTATAGATTATCACATAGGATTCAGTGACCCAAACTATATAATTTGCCTTGCTAACTTTAGCTCTGTGTCTGTATAAAATCATACTTCTGGACTTTATATGATTGAAGATGAGCATAATAAAACCCAAGATCTAAGCAGATTATATAAAAATTGATTAGAGGCATTGGCCAAGGAATCTTCTGAATGTTTTTATTGGAAACACACACACAAATCTGGTGATGGTGTTCACACTTGCTAATGAGTAACTGACAAACTAAAGAAGTGTCTTCAGAAATCTAAGAGTAAGTTAATTAAAGGTTGAATCCAGAGGAAGTCACTGTAGCTGTCAAGATTTATTTTCTTCAACTTGCAGTTGAGAAACACCAGGAATAAAGAGAGAGTGTATTCAGAAACCTGCTTAAAAAAATAATTCAGTTTCTCAGATTCTCACACAGTGACCCATCTGCTTAGAACACATTGACTATTAATGATTGATTCCAAGTCCATTTCTTTAGCAAGTGTGAATTGTGTGCCTACAGTGCAGTGGACCCTAGAACTTTTAGCACACCAAAATAGATTACAGTAGGTGACTGCACTGACCATCATCTAGGTAGTAATACTTTTCTGTAATCCAATAACTGCTTTTTAAAGCACTTTAGAACGTATCAGAAGGCTGAGGCAAAATATGCTTCAGAATTACATTTACCACAAACATCTTGCTCTTTCCTTCCTAAGACAAAAGTAGCAATGTTCCTTCATTTAAAAAGTAGAGTAATAGTAAGAAAAATCCATTTGGCACCCCCAGTTGCCATGGTAACAAAATGACCAGTGACCTTGATGTGCTTTCACTATGTATCAATAATAAGCTAACCATTTGGGAGCATTCATTCTCTTCAGACATGTCTTTTGAGCTGAAATGCTGTATGCTTTTTTTAACTCATGAAGGAGGTGTTATTCATACAGTACTTAATTCAGCAATTATTAAATAAGTTGGTTTTTTTAAAGAAATGAAGCAATAGGAGATAAAGCAAAGATTCAGTTTGGTAACATTTCCTCCGTTCCCTTTCTGTTTATTTTTCCTTTGGAGGAGTGGTCCAGGAGACAGAGAATGAAATCTATAAACCATATTCTGGATAATAAGATTTATTTTGGACTTACCTCAACACTACTTAGGAAAGTCCCAACCAAATGTAGAAGAGCATTAAAAGAAGATGAGCTTCAACTTTTAGCTCTATGATGAATCATCTGTACTTCCTCTTTTATTCTACCTAGCTTCTGCCCTATTCCTAACGCTGGGGGATAACTTGTTATTACTGGTGAGTGTTGCTTCACTGTCACCTCTCAATTCCTAATCCTTTGAGTTGGGAAAGTTAACTATAATTATTTCAGCATAAAAATGAGGTAAGTAACTGCTTCAGGAAATTCAACTTAACTATTCCTCCAGTCTAGATATTAATTACAGTAAGCTTCAGATTCCCATCGGACCACACTTCATCACATTTCACATTATTTGCCTTATTTCTAAAATCTTATTTTTTTCCAGAGGGATGTTCATAGATCACCAATTGCTTTCTCTTTCTTTAGCCAATTGCTTTCTCCTTCCAGGGGCCAATTGATTTAACAACAGCTAATATCTTTTCTTGGATGTGTAGATCTGAAATCATGCTTTCCGTCCTATGCCTGTGGGTAAAATTAAATGACTCACTAATCCGGTTTTATGAGCGCTTTCACACTTTTCAGATGATTCAGCAAATGGTAGGAAACTTCTTACAACCGAGTCCGTAGATTTTACTGGTTCTAAATGTCTGCCTAACAAATGACAAAACACCCCGTATGTAGTGACTGAACCATTGTGTCTCACATTTTAGCATGTAATCAAGGGAAATGGATTTATATCTCAACTTATGTTTCTTTTCTTAAGATTTTATTTATTCACTTAGAGAGAGCACAAGTAGGGGGAGGGGGAAGGGGAGGGGGAGGGGAGCAGCTGACTCCCTGCTAAACAGGGAGCCCAACTCGAGGAGCCCAGGTCCCAGAATCCTGGGATCATGACCTGAGCCAAAGCCAGACGTTTAACCAACTGAGCCATTCAGGTGTCCTTCAACTTACGTTTCTTTATACCCAGACAATAACCATGGCAACCTGAGTCTTTAGGTATAAGAACTTTTTATTTTTAAGGAGTGTTAGCGTGAATGAAATTAATTTATTTAAAACTTTAATTATAGTAGATTCCAAAAGTAAGATACCATCAATGATGTCTGTTAGAATTGTATTATTCTTAGTAGTACTATTAATATTACTAAAGAGGAATGCAATCTTGTTACCATAGTGTTCATGTTCTTACTTATTCTAATACCCTTTCAGGTGTATTATTTACCCCCTTGCATATGAAAACCAATGATCAACTAAATGATGTTTTACTTTCTTAATTTTTTTAAAAAAATATTTTAATTCTGGTTAGCGTACAGTGTAATATTAGTTTCAGGTGTACTATAGTGATTCAGCACTTCCATACAGAACCCCGTGCTCATCACAACAAGTGCACTCCTTAATCCCCATGCCTGTTTCACCCATCCTCCCACCCAACTCCCCTCTGGTAACCATTAGTTTGTTCTCTATAGTTAAGAGTCTGTTTCTTGGTTTGCCTCTCTTTTTTTCCCCTTTTGCTCATTTGTTTTTTTGTTTCTTAAAGTCCACATATGAGTGAAGTCACATGGTATTTGTCTTGCTCTGAGTGACTTATTTCACTTAGCATAGTACTCTCTAGCTCCATCCCTATCATTGCAAATGGCAAGATTTTGTTCTTTTTTATGGCTAAGGAGTATTCCATTGTATATGTGTGTACTACATCTTCTTTATCCATTCATCAATCGATGGACCCTTGGGCTGTTTCCCTAATTGGCTATTATAGATAATGCTGCTATAAATATTGAGGTGCATTTATCCCTTAGAATTAGTACTTATGTATTCTTTGGGTAAATACCTAGTAGTACAATTGCTGGGTCATAGGATCGCTCTATTATTAACTACTTGAGGAACCTCCATACTGTTTTCCAGAGTGGCTGCACCAGTTTGCATTCCCACCAACAATGTTAAGAGGGTTCCCCTTTCTCCGCATCCTCACCAACATCTGTTGTTTCCTGTGTTGTTAATTTTAGCCATTCTGACAGGTATGAGGTGATATCTCGTTGTAGTTTTAATTCGTATTTCCCTGATGATGAGTGATATTGAGCATCTTTTCATGTGTCTGTTGGCTGTCTGTATGTTGGGTGCTTGGCTGGCTCAGTCAGAAGAGGATGTGACTCTTGATATCAGGGTTATGAGTTTGAGCCCCACATTGGGTGTAGAGATTACATAAAAATAAATATACAAATAAACTGAAATGATGGTTTAATCCAGGACAACATATCTAAATTTTAAAACAAAAGTAGAAGGCAAATGTTCTGAATTCCAACTTTGAAAACCTTTCTGCTACACCATGCTCCCACTTCCTTCTTTTAAAAATATGGGACAGTATAATACTATGTAAATCTATTTCTAGCTGAACCTTTCTGAGGGAAAGTTTCAAAGCATGTATGGCTAGAAGGATGGTGGTGACATTAACAGGGGAAAATAATGTTTTCATTATGATATTTTCCTGAAATGCTGAGACAGATTTGCCACCTATGAGGATGGAATAAACTATTTTTTCATACATGCAAAGTCTCAAAAATTGTAGCTCCTAAGCAACCTTTGATAGAAAGCTTCTGACAGATGTGCTCTGCCAAAATAAGGGAATAGACTACAAAAAGAGACATGGGACCTGGGAGAGAGCAGTACAACATAGAAGAGGCAAAGTGAATCCCCAGGATGATGGTGAAAGATGATCCCAGGATGGCAGCTATGCCGTAGGACAATATAGTCTGGATTGGAGCAGGTTAGAGTTTCCAGGAGTGATTTTGTCAGTAGGATAAACCTGATAAAATATCAAATATGCTTGTATATGTTGAGAATCAATTTATCCAACAAGGAGAGAATTAATTGAGTTATCTATAATATATGGAAAATTGGAAATGGAAACATTAAATCTAGAGTAAAGGAAACTTATGCAAGAAAGGAAAATTAGTACACAAGATTCAGCTGGAAATAGATTTACATAGTATTATTATTGTAAACATGAAATAGTAATCTAAACACAAGTTTGTTCTATTGGGAGTATGGGAGGAGGTAAGGAGGAAGTGATGAAGTGTGGGCAAAAAAGAGCTAAATCCTCATGTACTTTACCAAGAAATCAGGAAATAATAGTTAAAGCAAACAAACAAAAACAAGAGACATCATAAATAAATTATTTAAATGTATGGAAGTAAAATAAAATAATTAGCTAAAAGAGTTAAAAGTCTTTGCCTTTGGGTAAAAGGAAGGGTGTGAGGAGTGGTGATAACAGTATGCTTTTATTTAAACACTGAACTCTGTAGGATGGTAGAATCTTCAAAATGTCTGTATATTTAACTCTGATTTTAAAAAAAACAACTAAACTGCAAGAAGGCAGAGAGAAGGGATTCATCTTAGCAAGATGGATGGAAGATTCCAATTAAGGGTGAAGATAATGCAGAAAAGGAAGTACACATTTAAGAAACTTCAGGGAATTTGACTTCAGATTCTCTCTTACTTTACCAAAAAGAAAATGAGCTAATGTCCTCTGCTGAAAGTCAACACAGTTGAATATTAGAAAATGGTGGGATTGTCACAGAGAGGGAAGATGTATAAAAAGATTACCAAGCATCAGTAGTATCAAACTGACATTAGATAACCTGAATTTGTAGGGTGCTTTGTTAGTGCGTGCTCATGGTTTTTTGTAACAACTACAGTCTATGAACGAAATAGCCAATAGTGAATTTGGGAGCTTATTAAGAGTTGGGAAATGGTGAAGGTGAACCAAAGAGACAAGATTCTAGGTTCTTTCCAGCTGTTTAGAATTTAGAGAGGCAAATAAAGCCATATTTGGGGGACACCAGGGAAATTAGAAGAGATCAAGAGACTGGGGGTTATAATTATAAAGAAGAGAATGAGAAAAGAGGATGTGAGATTTATGTCAAAGACAGGAATTGCAGCACTTGGGATTATAGTGTAGAATTTCTTCAAGCCATAGCAAGGTAGGTGAGCCCCCAGTCGAAATAGGCAGCCAGCATCAAGCAGGTCTGTAGCAGCAGAGGACACGGATGAAGCCATTGGCAGTCTGTATCCCCAAGGCAAGAGCTCAGTCACATTGTCCTCGGGTGTAATGTAGAGATGAAAAACCTACCCAGTGAACCAGAGTACTGATAGTCCTCCCTAAAAGATAACCACAAACACATTCAGTAGAGTTTGACACAGGCAAGCAACTCCAGTCAAGAAGCAGACCTGCAAATTGCCTTCAAGCATGTGGTCCTGTGCTCACATTGTGCTAGGAATGCATTTCCGTGCTGCAAGCAGTTAATTAATCAAAGCGTGTAGCTTCTGAAATATGCAGATAAATTAGGAAGGAAAATTGAATCTTTGTTATGTGATTTTTCTTAATGATTAGAGTGTGTTCTAAAAAAACAGAAAAGCAAATTGATTGCCAAAAACTATGTTAATGTGCTTTTAATTCACAAGGGTTAAGCATATAAAAGTCAGAATATTGAAAGTTAAGGTTTTCATAGAAACATTAATTTGACAACATTATGCATACTAGGTGTGGGAGGTTTATATTTTATAGCATAAAAGCAGTAGGAAATATTGCAGAATGTGGCTCAGTTAAACAAAATGAAATAACAAATTTAAGGGAAAGTCATTAAATGTGATTATGGAAAAAAAATTGTTTTGCAACCTCCAAAGAAGGGTTATTAAATTTAATTTTAGGAAATAAATGCCTTTAAATCTTTTCAAAAAATGTTTTGAATGGAAATTATTCAGTTGTATCAAAAATCAATTTCCCTAGCACATTGTATATTCTGATATGAGTTTATGCCTTTCACTTGCAGTTCAGATTTGATCCTATAGACCAAAAGGAGAACCGATTGGCTGTTTTCATGGCCTAGTTCATAAAGATTTCATAGACTGAAAATTAAATTTAAGGGTTTAAAATATATATTTTTTTAGTATACAGAGAAGAGGAAATTTTAAATATGAAGAAGCCTGCCAGTGTACTAATACTTGCTTAAATGTTTGACCTCTTTGTATTTCTGTAAACTATTTGCATATATGCATTTTGGAAATTTCAACCTGATCGAACAAAATGTTTTATTCAGGTGGCATAGAAAAAGAAAAGAACTTAAGNCAAACAAAAACAAGAGACATCATAAATAAATTATTTAAATGTATGGAAGTAAAATAAAATAATTAGCTAAAAGAGTTAAAAGTCTTTGCCTTTGGGTAAAAGGAAGGGTGTGAGGAGTGGTGATAACAGTATGCTTTTATTTAAACACTGAACTCTGTAGGATGGTAGAATCTTCAAAATGTCTGTATATTTAACTCTGATTTTAAAAAAAACAACTAAACTGCAAGAAGGCAGAGAGAAGGGATTCATCTTAGCAAGATGGATGGAAGATTCCAATTAAGGGTGAAGATAATGCAGAAAAGGAAGTACACATTTAAGAAACTTCAGGGAATTTGACTTCAGATTCTCTCTTACTTTACCAAAAAGAAAATGAGCTAATGTCCTCTGCTGAAAGTCAACACAGTTGAATATTAGAAAATGGTGGGATTGTCACAGAGAGGGAAGATGTATAAAAAGATTACCAATCATCAGTAGTATCAAACTGACATTAGATAACCTGAATTTGTAGGGTGCTTTGTTAGTGCGTGCTCATGGTTTTTTGTAACAACTACAGTCTATGAACGAAATAGCCAATAGTGAATTTGGGAGCTTATTAAGAGTTGGGAAATGGTGAAGGTGAACCAAAGAGACAAGATTCTAGGTTCTTTCCAGCTGTTTAGAATTTAGAGAGGCAAATAAAGCCATATTTGGGGGACACCAGGGAAATTAGAAGAGATCAAGAGACTGGGGGTTATAATTATAAAGAAGAGAATGAGAAAAGAGGATGTGAGATTTATGTCAAAGACAGGAATTGCAGCACTTGGGATTATAGTGTAGAATTTCTTCAAGCCATAGCAAGGTAGGTGAGCCCCCAGTCGAAATAGGCAGCCAGCATCAAGCAGGTCTGTAGCAGCAGAGGACACGGATGAAGCCATTGGCAGTCTGTATCCCCAAGGCAAGAGCTCAGTCACATTGTCCTCGGGTGCAATGTAGAGATGAAAAACCTACCCAGTGAACCAGAGTACTGATGGTCCTCCCTAAAAGATAACCACAAACACATTCAGTAGAGTTTGACACAGGCAAGCAACTCCAGTCAAGAAGCAGACCTGCAAATTGCCTTCAAGCATGTGGTCCTGTGCTCACATTGTGCTAGGAATGCATTTCCGTGCTGCAAGCAGTTAATTAATCAAAGCGTGTAGCTTCTGAAATATGCAGATAAATTAGGAAGGAAAATTGAATCTTTGTTATGTGATTTTTCTTAATGATTAGAGTGTGTTCTAAAAAAACAGAAAAGCAAATTGATTGCCAAAAACTATGTTAATGTGCTTTTAATTCACAAGGGTTAAGCATATAAAAGTCAGAATATTGAAAGTTAAGGTTTTCATAGAAACATTAATTTGACAACATTATGCATACTAGGTGTGGGAGGTTTATATTTTATAGCATAAAAGCAGTAGGAAATATTGCAGAATGTGGCTCAGTTAAACAAAATGAAATAACAAATTTAAGGGAAAGTCATTAAATGTGATTATGGAAAAAAAATTGTTTTGCAACCTCCAAAGAAGGGTTATTAAATTTAATTTTAGGAAATAATGCCTTTAAATCTTTTCAAAAAATGTTTTGAATGGAAATTACTCAGTTGTATCAAAAATCAATTCCCCTAGCACATTGTATATTCTGATATGAGTTTATGCCTTTCACTTGCAGTTCAAATTTGATCCTAATAGACCAAAAGGAGAACTGATTGGCTGTTTTCATGGCCTAGTTCATAAAGATTTCATAGACTGAAAATTAAGGGTTTAATTTAAGGGTTTAAAATATATATTTTTTTAGTATACAGAGAAGAGGAAATTTTAAATATGAAGAAGCCTGCCAGTGTACTAATACTTGCTTAAATGTTTGACCTCTTTGTATTTCTGTAAACTATTTGCATATATGCATTTTGGAAATTTCAACCTGATCGAACAAAATGTTTTATTCAGGTGGCATAGAAAAAGAAAAGAACTTAAGGCATGTTCAGGGAAGGAAGTGCACCAGAAAACAAACCTACAGCCTTTATTATGTCTCTGTTTTCGTTCCTGCCTCATGAACTGGACAGCAGGTCTGGAAGCTTGAGTTCTCCAGTACAGCTGTACTGAGCCATTGGTGGTTGTGTCTGTCACCTTGGCCTCAGAGACTCCATTCATTCTATAGGAAACAGGAGTGGTGGACCCATGGTGACTGCTTGGAGCATGTCACTTCCCAGCCTAATCAGAATAAAGGCAAGAAGGAAGGAAGGCAGGCAGGCAGGCAGGCAAGCAGGAGGGAAGGAAGGAAACTATTACTAGCATTGTAATACTACCTCAATTATAATTATCACCAATTCCAACTATTTAATTAATTTTAAGTAATTATAAAAATTTTGTGTTCCTT